>NC_056737.1:131678598-131708598 GCF_019279795.1 Protopterus annectens | reverse complement strand
GTCCATGAAAGAACAACAAGACAAATTTAAAAACACCAATATTATTATAGCGCATGATATACTGCATACTCATATCTCAGTCACCTCTGTATATGGCGCTTGCCGTGGAAGGCATTGACTATCTGTACTGTCTAAATATAACACCCTGCACTTAATTTTGGAAGTAGGTCACCACATTCCAGTGCTGTTCCAAATATATAAAACAAGCTGAACCTATTGGCAAAAAAAAAATAAATCAGAACGAAACAAATCATAGTTGTTATTATAATCACTCTTCATGCAGCTAATTGGATCTGTAAAGATAGATGACATAAGAACGCCAATATGGCTGTAGCATATAGAGGCTATATAATTTATATCTTGGTCACATCTAAGTGCGACGCTTACCATAGAGGTCATCAGCAATCATAGAATATTATAAAACCATAATTAAAAGCAACCTGTGAATTTTTACCAAATGATGTTAATGCCATGAAATACTAATCCTATGTGTGACTACATCAATAGCATAATAATAATAACGCTTAAAAGTTAAAAATGCATACCATTTGTTGAGAGAATATAACAGCGGATGTTTATGTCTATATTATAGGCAACTACATAATATGCCAAAACAAAAACAGGTACTATTTGTATCGTATAAGTTTCATAATGTGTCTTGCACCATTCATAATAGGAGATGTTCCATATCCAATGAAACATAAAATAGTGTCCTACTATACTTCTACATGATGCACAGGAGGAAAGGGAAAAATGCACTAGCCAGTTATGCGGAGGTCATTCTTATAATAAATGTTGTATTTCCAAGGTATAGAACAAAATCAACATAAATCTATCATGCTATAATATAGTAGCTCAATTAATATTGTAATGCCAAATTGCGATCATAAATAGGTCTCCAAAATTCTATATGTGCGCTGACATTCATTCAGTTCAAATCTATATATTCAGCCTATTTAAGGGACTTAAACTTATAGAAAGAGGCAAAAAACATACTTGTTTTAACCATAAGCAACGCTATGATAAATAGTGTATAACATTACACCTAATTGTTCCGTGTTAACCATATTACATATTTTTGGTTACACATATAGCCTCATTCATAGTAAAGACGAAATCTATCTTATGGAGCATACAGAAAGTAAATAAAAACTTCGGCTGTTGCTTAGTTTATCAAAAAGATTTTTCTCGCCATAAAAATCTATACTAAAACTGGTAATTCAACTTCCCGGTGTGGACAAGGTGTCTTATCCGGGTTTGATGGTCACAAACATAATTAGTATATATTAAAATAGTCCCTTATTGGTCTATATAAACATCAAAAAGAAATATTCGATCGATATTCAACACACACAAGTGTTTGCTTAGGTTGTCAAAATATAAAGCCGCTAATTTAAAGCAAGCTAAAACTTTAATATACAGTAGTGTTGAAATCTAAAGTCACTAGCCTTAAATAAGTTGTAACATAAATGCAAAGTACTTAAGCAAAAACAAATATTAGATGACCACCAGATAGCAACTGGGTCATATATGCAGATATATGAGCAAAAATATAAAAAAGAAAAGAAAAATGTTGTATTACACTTATATTATGGTGCTATCTTGACTCCAGTGTCTCTTAGTAAAGTTAATAAAGAATTAATTCACTAGACTGGCATAATTATACATTCTCCAGGAACTTCCTTTGAAATGTTTTTCTAGCTGGAATATGACCATGAGTTCAACTGTGCTACCAACTAAAAATATTATTATTATTATAATTCAAATATACTACAAATATGCACATGATATAAACTCTGTTATATAATCACTGAAATGCTGTGAGGTCTTAGAACGATCCTAATAATGCAGGACGAATATTAATGGCAGTATTAAGCCCTGGGGGTACATGTGCTTTTAACCTTAGGATCCATTTGAGCTCAAACATTTCAATAGTGCCAATGTGATCTCCCTCTCTCCTATTTTGATTAATAATTTGGAGTACTTGAAAGCTAAACCTGTGTCCAGGATTCTCATTACAATGTATAGCCAATGCACTAGTTGTATTACCCTTTCTAATATCGTAGACATGATTATAAGCCCGATCCCTGAGCCTTCGGGAAGTCATGCCTACGTAGTAACTGTCACATTGATCACATTTTGCTAAATAAATGACATTTTGAGTATTACAAGTTGCATAGAAAGTGGCCCTAAAGTTAAATTTAATACCCAAGATCCTAAGGTCCTGTTCCCTACTTATAAATGCACATATAGAGCATCTGCCACACGCATATGTGCCCGTCTTTATCTGGGTTCGAATATCAATTTGTTTCATCTCATATTTATCTTTGCACAAAAGCCTCTTTAGATTCATGCAATTATTGAATCTAAAGCTAGGCTTGTTACCTAATAAGGTATAGAGGTAAGGCTCAGATAGTAAAATTTTCCAATTCCCCTTTATAATTTTAGTAAGTTGTTCAACATCACTAGTGTATTTAATATCATATTTAATTTTGCCATTTCTCTCAACATCATGTTTTATTTTCCCTCTATAGTTATCAGGGGCAGCATTATTTATAGCTAAATTTATTACGTCACTAATCAAGTTCATAGGATATCCTCTATCCAAGAAGAAGACCTTCTGTTGCTCAATCAAGCATAAAGCATCCTGTCTATCTGTACATATTCTAAGTATCCTATTAATCTGTCCTTTTATAATATTACGGAAGATATGCCGCGGATGCATACTACTATAGTGAAGGATACTGTTTCTCCAACAAGACTTACGATATAAGGTGGTAATAAGGCAATTTCCGCCTTTTTTTACTATGGAAATATCCAGGAAATTAGCCCTAACTAAGGAATATTCATAAGTAAACGTTAAGAAAGATGTTGTGCTATTCATATAGCCTACAAATTCTTCCAGCTCTTCTACACTACCATTCCATAATAAAATAACGTCATCTACAAACCGTCTGTAGATGACCACTTTAGCAAATCTGGAATCACTAAAGACATTCTCCTTTTCCCATCTATGGACAACCAGGTTGGCATATGCGTTCGCACAGGGAGTGCCCATGGCAACTCCCCATGTTTGCGCATATGTCATGTCATTGAACAGAAAAACATTATTATTTAGAACCAAATCCAAAAGACAGCAAATGTTCATAATCTCATTGCTATCTATGGTTCTTTGTTCAACTAGATGAAACCTAATAGCATCCAGTCCATACTCATTAGGGATACTGGTAAAAAGACTTTTTATGTCCAGAGTAACTAGTAGTGTATTAACGTTAAGATTGTCAGTTACCAGATCTTGTTTCAGGTCTTCTAATAAATCATAAGAATTTTTAAGAATGGTTGGTATTTCTTTAGTCATCAACCCCAGCTTAGATTGTATGTATAGGGATGCATTCTCGGTGACCCAATGGTCACCCGATACTATAGGTCGTAGTGGTGGTAAAACACAAACTAGCAAAGGTGAATGAAACACCACTTGGATCCAATATCTAATATACACAGTTAAATCTTAAAATACTGTAATGGCTTTAAAAGTTGTTTTTTTAAAATTACCAAGATATGATAAGCGCTTTCGTTTTATTAATAAAAACTTCATCAGATGATGTAATTCACTGACTTAGGTGTATTTAAACAGTCAAACATCATATGACCAGACAAAACTCTCATTATAGGCCACAAATTCTCTTCTTCTCCACAATATAAAACAACTCTGACCACAAACCACCAGTTATTGTGAAAAAGACAACCAGGAAAATCAAATTTCTTTTATTCTCCCTATAAAACTCTCATTATAACCTATGGCAACAGTCCACGTCATGTTCTTCTGAATATTCATGAAGTTTCATAAAAAGGCCTTTTTAACTTGCGTTATGTTTACAATCTTGTTGTTATCTAAGTAAAGCCTTCAGTTTTAATATCATGATAGAGATAACATATCATTTAGTCCAGGGTTATGATTTGCTCCTAAATAGTGTTGCCAATGTAATTCTCGCTTTTCTAGTATTAGACTCCATGGGCCACCTCATGCATCTCATTGAACTCTCTCTAATATTAGAAATTTAAGTGAATGAGTAGGATGTTTTAATATATGTTTACACAAAGTGTTAGTATCCCTCTTTCTCTTAATTTCACATAGATGTTCGTATTCCCTTTCTTTTATTTTTCTCTCCGTTTTTCTGATATTGTAACTTGAACATAAGTTACATATGGCAGCACAAACCACACCTTCAGTATTACAATTGAAGTTTCCATTTATAAGTATTTTTATATTGTTAATGGATACTTCTTTTGTAATAAACATTGTTTTACAATATCTACATGCTCCACATGTTCTCATACCAAGAATTAGTTTAGGAGGCATAGTCATTCTTTCCACTATATTTGCATTCTTCTTATAGACAATTTTGGGATAATGTCCTAAACAAAGTAGGAGCTCAAGATCATCCTTAATAATATCCCATTTTTTTTTCTAAGATCCACTTTAATTTTCTTGAATCCATGTTGTATGTAGTGATGAAAGCAGAATGAAAATTATCATCCTGCATGAAATTGTTAGAGTTGACAGTCTCTTCAAGAATACTGGGCATTTCTTCCATGTCTCCAGTAGTATTCTGTAAGTTCCTAATACCAGTATACTTTTGTCAAAGCATCACCCAGAATAGGAATAAAGTAATGTCCATCTCTCTTCAAAACTACCTCAGACATGATGTCACTAATAAAATCGAGAGGATAACCTCTTCTTTGAAACATAGAACTTAAGTTATGGCACTCATTTATAAAGTCTTCTCTTTTTGTGTTGATTCAGGCTGCATGAACAAACTGACCTTTCACGATTGGCTTCTTCTGTATAAGGGGATGACAACTAGAAAAATGTTGGAGTACGTGGTCTTTCTGTGGATTTTTGAAATAAATCTCTTTCCCGCAGTATCCTTGACCAAAAATATATCAAAATAAGTTATTTTTTCAAAACTCGTCTCACTTGTAAATTTTAAGAAACCAGTAGTTTAGTTTAAAAATTCCATAAAGGTGGGAATATTTTCTTCCTTATCATTCCAGAGGATGAATATATCATCCAGAAATCGGGTGTAAAATATACACTTTTTAAATAGTTCTGAATTGAAGAGAATATTCTTCTCTCAATGGAGCATTACAATGTTTGCGAAGAGGCCCCCACAGGCAGCCCCCATGGCTACTCCACATTTTTGCAAATACAATTGACAATTATGCCATATGTAATTGTTTTTAACATGTCTAACAAAATTTCATAAGCATTTTGTTTATCCTGAGGCACTGCAAATGTCATCCCAAAAATGCAGAGCTCTAAAGACATAAACACAAAATAAAATGTGTGTAGGGGAGGTAAGCCTCCCTGCACTCCAATAAGGGGGCCAAGCCCCCATACCACCTGAAATTATATGTACCATCTCTACTTCACACCACAAAGAGGAAAAGGGTAAAAAAACATGCAAAGTATACCTCCAGCTTGTACAGTGCATTACATTGTGATGAAACACATCATGACATTAAATTCTTGCTGTAAAGCTGCACAGGGAAGTTGGAACATTTTCATGTATCTACACCACAAAAAATCTAATACACAACCATCAATAAGTAACATTTCTAGAGAAAAATATGAAAAATAAACACCCTACATAGGTCAAACAAGTTACATTACTTTAAAAAATAGCTATTAAAATGACTGTATAAAGCTCATGTAGGAATGTATTAATTTAAATTTACTAATGTAATTTAACCTCACCTCTCATGTGAGCTTGTGTGTTGTTTTTTCTTTATAAATAAACAACTCTGCCAAACCAATAATCTAACTGTCAGCTCTAACATCGGACTTCTAAATGTAAGTGAAGTAGGTTTACAGAGGTAGGGAAAAACTGCCGTGAAGACCACAGCAAGAGCTAACAAAAGCTTCCACTGAAAACTTTCTGTCAAAATTAACTACTGAGATAAAACTGGCAGGCGGGAGTACAACAAACAAGCCCAAATGCAAGCTGAGGAGAAGACTAATAAGCACACCTTTCAAACCCCCCACCAATGACCAGTTAAGACTGGGACAGTCTCACATACAATCACCATGGCACCCAGAATGAAGTAAACAATCAAATCCAACCAGTAAGGGAAAAAACAACCTCACTGACTGGACTTTATATGCTCACGCTAAATGAAACATTGTTTTTTCTTTTTACTTTACATTCAGAACTTTACCTAAAAAAATGTGCCTTCCACAGTAAACTTGTGTGACTTATAGCCAGCTGAAGGCATGTACAGTCATAGGAAAGGGAGTAAAATGAAAACAACCCACTCCTGAAACAAACAGCCTTGAAATCAAGTAAATGCCTTGCAAAACTCTATTACCACAAATATATATTGGGGCAGATTCAGTAAAGCTTACAATGTTTGCTAAAACCATGTGCACGTCTCAACATGATGCACACATAATAGCACACCATTCTGTATTCAGCAAGCACCTCTACACTATGTGTTGAGCCGTGCAAATCTAGTAATCATCATGACATGCTAATTACAGCATAAGCAGCTGAACTGTATGCTAATCAACCAATCGAAGATGGAGGAGCTATTCAACAGGCTATAAAGCACAATTATCTAGACTCAGTGCTGGTTTTCCCTGTGAATTCCAAAACCAATTGGAATACAGCCATGGAAACTAGGCTACACGGAAAGAATGTTAAGAACTGCCGTTGCTCTAATACATGTTTATGTGCAGCAGGTCCATGTCTGTGCTGCTGCTGATATACCATGGACAAAAAGGAGAAGGGTGTTTAGACCCCATTTAGCTTTTCACAGTCTGCATGAGATGGAAATTGCAAAGTGGATAGAGACAAACTACAGGAACTCTGCAACTTTTGTCATCCTCAGTTGAATGCAAGGGCAAACAAAGGTAAATAAATACTGGTGGAGACTAATGTATCTGTAGCACTTAGAATACTTCCTACATGAATCTTCCAGAGACCAACAGGGGACATTCTTGGGGCTCTGACAGCCATCAGCATCCAGGATCCTACATCAGTTTCTGAATACTATGCTACAACATGCCAGTGACTACTTATATTTCCCTGTACACCTATGGACAGAGCCAAAACTATGAAGGAATTCTACCCTGTAGCACACTACCCTGACGTCCTGGGTACCATAGGCCACACACATGTAGAAATCAAAGCACCACCTGAGGAACAGGGAAGGGTGTACATAAATAGAAAGGGCTTCCACTCTATTAACTGCCAGGTCAGGTGTAATGCTAAGGGAATCATCCTGAATGTGTGTTCTGCCAATGCAGGCACTTAGCACTACTCACATATCTGGCACACCTCCCAACTGTATCACATGCTCACTAGGGGGGATATCCCCACAGGGTCATTTACTGGGGGATGCAGGGGAATATCCCACAGGGTCATTTACTGGGGATGCAGGTTATGCACTGGAACTGTAGCTGATGACGCCCATTAGAAATACACACACTCCATCTAAAGAACACTATAATAAGGCACGCAAAATGTCATAGAGCATGTGTTTGGGCTGCTGAAGTCATGGTCCCAGTACCTAGATATATCTGGGGGCAGCCCTGCAGTACAATCTAGGCACATGTGCTGAAATCTTCACCATCTGTGCCATGCTTCACAGCATTATCCTAAGAAAACAGCTCCAGCAGGAATACCACGGGGAAGGGCCATGCAAGCTGTAAAATGTCAGCAAGATATCTCTCCTCTACTTCCAGTCACTTTGGGTGTTCCACAGGGCTCGATCTTAGGTTGTCTCCTCTTTAATATCTTTAATAACAATCTACACACTGTCTCCCACCTTGCCTCCCGGGTCCTGATGATTCCACCCTTATATGTGCCACTTCTTCCCTTCAGCAACTTCAAACTATAACACAACTATCTTTGTGTGCAGGGGAATCCGGGCTTTCTTAATCACAGCTCATACTTTATGCTAACAAAACAAAATTTATGTTCTTCCAGCCCACAAAGGTCATCAACACCCCCCCTACTTTATATATCACATCTATAGACGACAACATCCTCTATCTCATATCCCAAATTAAACTCCTAGGTGTAATTATTGATAATAACATGAAATTTGACATGCATATAGCTCAAAATATCAAGAAGGTACATAAAAAACTAGGCACATTATACGGAAACAAGCAATTTCTAACTAATGACACCAAAGCCACCACCACAAGAACCCACCTACTGTCTACACTCCTCTATGTCTCACCCGTACTCACCAACATAAAGAAAACAGATCTTGGTAAACCTGAAACTTGTTATAATAAAATAACAAAATCCACTACAGACTCTGCGTATATAGCTCATCACTGCTTAGCCTTGAAACAACTCACCTGGTTAGAACTTCCCTATCTTTTATCCTATTTCCAGCTTACAATGGCCCACACATTACTTTACCAACCAGAAAAAAAAACAGTCCTTTAAAACATAATACAACCTTACTCCAATAATTGTGTCTTATGTTCCACTAATAAATCACTATTAAGAAATAAACAAAGCCAACAATACTGTAGGTGACTCACTGTCCTCAGATTATGTAGCAAGAATCTGAAATGCACTCCCTCAAACTATCAGATCTACAAACAACTCTGCACACTTTAAAAAATTACTCAAAAGCCATTTAACTAGCATATGGCTCTGCCCATGTTCCAACCCTGATTAACATTTCCTACTTCTTTACTAATATTTCCTCTTAGGACTATCCATTTAAACTCTCCCTTATTACCACCCTGATATTCTGTATACTGTAAAAACCATCAATCATATTGTACTCATGACAGACATATTCTCTATAATGTCTTGGTCAAAACCTCTATAGGCAATGCAGATTTCTATGCATCCATGTTTTGTTGATTTGCTAAATTTTGAATCTCTCTGTACAAAAAGTATTACAATGTAACTGTATGCTACTGCTTTGTTAAACTTAGATTATTTGTTGCTATGTAACTTATGATTCTCCCTTTGCACCATATCAATGTAACTTTTTGTATTTTTGTATTTTGTTTATGGAGCCTTTCTCCAAGGGCCGCCACTGAAAATGGGTACCTGCCCAGTCAGACTTTCCAGGTAAACAACAAATAAAATAAAGAAAGAAATTGTTAAAAACTGGCATATGTAAGCCTACTTGGAAGCTCCTCCTGGGACATACTTGTCTTCCCTGAAACAGCAGCATCAACATCAATCACATGTTAGTGTGCACTTTTTACTGAGCTCTCTAGATCCCTGACAATAAACAGGAAATCTTCATTTTGTGTCAGTTTGGCTCTGTAGCAGCCGCCCCAGTAGACAGCTGCCCATGGGCTATTGCAGCTGCTCTCCTCTGGACCAATAAAATCATATTAGTGCCCCTATGATGCGCCTGATCATATGTTCTACTGAATCTCCCAATGGCATTGACATTATTCACTATCTGGCTCCAAATCTGCATTCCGTCAGATATATCCCCACATCTTCTCTCAAGCAGAAGGCACCATGTCACCAATGGGCTCGGACAATGACATAATTCTCAGAGTCATTGAAGTGGGGGTTGCAGGGACTGGAATGCTTGGGTGCCATAGTCCTAGTTGATATAAAACATAACAGAAGGACATTACACATAAATATCACATAAATAAAAGTCCTGCTTAGATATTATTAGTTTTCAATATTACTTACCGGAGAAACACAACATTTCAGTTATTAAAATGTAAAAAGGTTTTGTGGTTGTAACATATCACAGTCACACACAAACCAAGAGTTGATCTAAAACAAGTACTAACAAGCGCAAGCCTCTGTAAAAATATGTTTGGGTTGTGGTAATGCACAAATGGAACTTAGCTCCCCACCACCAAAACAACAGGCAAATGGCAGTCTGTACCAAGCAAGGAATAACATATCAGCCAATTGTTATAAGTGCTTTCAAACAAACTCGCAAAATGTGTACACATTTAGTACAGAAAAGTCATTTTTATGCAACTGCCAGTCACCTCTACATAGATTTATAGATTAGTACTAGGCTAACTGCCCTTGTGAGCTATTTTAAGCCTAGCCAATTATCCCTTATGAGATTCAAACCCTGCACCTTGCATTTGTAAGACAAACACCTTAACCATTAGACCACCCTCCCAACCCAACATGTGCCCAGCACTACCCCAGAGGTGCCTATGGGCCTTCTAGAAGGCTAACACTCCATTGTCATTGATAATATAGGACATCTACATTTCACTGAAATAACATAGGAGAGTATAAAGGGAACAGATATAACTTGTGATGAAAGTTAATAAGGCTGTGTATCTGAAAAAGTCAAATGCCCTTACAAAAACTGTGTGTGCCATCAATAAACTTCTAAGAAGTGCATACAGATTTGCAAATGTGTGTGTGTGTGTGTGTGTGTGTGTGTGTGTGTGTGTGTGTGTGTGTGTGTGTGTGTGTGTGTGTGTATATATATATATATATATATATATATATATATATATATAGTTTACTATCAAAATCTCAATGTTAAAAACAAAATCCGTTTTTAACGCCGAATCGCAATGCTGAACTCATGCATACTTCTTTGTCTTCTTTCAGCTTTTTCCCGGTTTGGGGTTGCCACAGCGGATCACCTGTCTGCTCATGACTGGCAGTGGAGTTTTACAGTGTCAAGTTGCCAGGCCGGTGCCCAACCTTCCACAGAAGGCACACACACATTCACACCTAGGGCCAGTTTAGAGTGCCCAATCCACCTACAGTATGTCTTTGGGATGTGTGAGGAAACTGGAGCACCCAGAGGAAACCCACGTGACCACAAGGAGGACATGCAGACTCAGCACAGAAGGCACCCCAGCCGAGGATCGAACCGGAGAACCTCTTGCTGTTAGGCAGCAACACTAACTGCTGCACCACCGTGGCCACCCTAAATTCATGCATACTAATGAGGTGTAAATGTCAAATCTGATAAACAAATTCAGCAGATTTGACATTTACATCAAATATTGAATGGGATGTCCACATAGGAGCTAAGGTATGTCTAACTCCTACCCTGGAATTCACTGTCTTACATGGGGCAAGCCCCCCTGCAACCCCCTGTGGGGGTCTGTACCCTACACACCACCTGCTAACAATATATTCCAACTTCAAGATCACACTACAGTGAGGATAGGGTTGAATTTCCCAGTCTGCATTGACAGCATGGGTTACATTCATGAAAGTGTGGATTGTGGCATATATATGGCATGCACACCTCTCAACTATCCAGGATTGCTCATAATTTCAAATACAGGTGTAATAGTATTCCTCCTAATACCTCTGGCAGATGTTAAATTTTGAGGAAGGTGTGCTCGATTCTCCTCAGAGATTGCTGACAAATCATAATACTTGTGCAAGTGTGTTCTTGCAGAAGCATTTATCATCACTCATTATCACATGTTATGTCAAATTCGTGGGATTACTGGTGGAGTTATTCTGATATTGTCCATGATTGTGCATGCTTCCGTCTACTGTTGTCCATGAGCCTCTTACTATGTATCCCACTTGATTGAGACATATTCTGACATTATATTCATATTCAGGCAACTCGTTTTGCACAGCTTCACAATCTGCACCTAACCTCTATTGTATACACCATAGCTGATATAAGTTGTGATGCCCCTGCACTGGCCCAGTAATCAAGGAGCCTCATTCTTCACCACTGGCAACAGTGGGGGACATACACACTGAGAGGAGGACAAGTACACACACAGTAAAGTGCAATTTCCCTTAGGAGCACACAGAGTCCACAGTCAGTCTGGGGCTGGTTTCTTCCTCTTTCTCCAGATCCCCAATAAGACTATCCACTAGCACAGCTACAGTGTTGAGATCTCAGCTGAGTGGCCAAGCCAAAAGCTCCAGCACCCTCTCTATCCAACCAGTGTTTTGCTGCCCAAGTAGCTGACACATGCACTCTGAGATTTGATTTATATACAAGCACACTCACACACACCTGGGGAAGGCTGGCACAGGCTTACTAGCTATGCCCCCTTTTGCCCAGACTATTAGCTAGTTCCAGCTGACACCAGCCAACCCTTTATCAGCTACTTAAGGCCCAAAATAAAGGGTGTCCAATCCTACTGTGTAATGTTACTAATAATCCAAATGGTAGTCTGACCAAGCAAGGCTATTTAGGAGTGGCCTGTACAGTATCACCGAATAGATATGCACGTAATCTAGGAGCTTAAATATGTCTCACAAATATCAGCCACAAAGGCAGATTTAAATATATTTAATAATAAATAATAAAAGAACAAGACAGTAATCAGTAAACAAACACAGTTACTTCAGAGTTCAAAATCACAGGAAGTTTTTAAAACAACATTACAGGACAGTCTCAAATAAATACAGTAAACATCTAAATTAATCTTTACTATATTCCTAACTATATCTAAAGAATTTCTATGCCCTAAAAAAACTCACTGCAAGGCAAGTGAAGACGGTGATGATGAGTGGATGTTTCCAGGTCAAAGACAAAATACAAAATGCACAGTCTCTCTCTGAGAGAGTTCTTAAATTAATATCAAATATTACTGCTGGGATAGCTTGGATGGCATCACTTTTTGCCACCTGACTTAAGTTCCCAAGCTGAATGTCCCATTGTAGCATTTGACATCTCCTTGTGAAAAATACATAGCCTTCATATGTTTGCAGTTGCTAGAAGACATAAAACAGTAGAAGACTTACATAGCAATGCAAAAGGCACCATAGTTCTAGACATCCTGTCTCCTTGCTGCATTGAAACTAACTTTTATAACACAATCGTAAAATAATTTAATTTCAACTTATTTTCTTGAAGTTTTGCAAGTTAACTCTGTATGTTCCAGTTTCTACTACTAAAACATACATTTGTACAGGTATATAGTCCTTGAAGCTGACACTATACAAACCCTATTCAACACACACTTCTGTACCAGAAGTTTAATATACACATAACATATAGTTCTAATACATATATTAACACAAGTAATTGCATCATGCTGGTATTCACAAATGACATATAACTATTTACAAAATGCAAGTTAGCTGGGCTAGCAGTATTTCCCTTGTGTCACATATGTCCTCCCCATTGCTCATGTCAGGATCCTTATGTCACAAAGAATCTTCTCCATTGATTTATCACCGTGTGTGACAGTCACATAAAATACAATAACTATGCAGTCTGTACTGTATCATGTCACTATGTGATTACTGTTAATGCTACAGCTGTCTTCATTGACATGCCCTCATCTGTTGTACCTTATCAAGTTTCACCTGTCCTCTTCCCCTGTGTTCATTTCTACCATTCATCTGTGTGTTCCTTTGCAATACACAGACTTTATAATGTAGTCTATTTACCCTTACTGATCATTTAAATAACTTTTATTCAGTATGCCTGAAACAGGTTTCTGCAATATTCTGCCCTGTAAACACTCTTGTGTAATGTGTTGAAACTATATACATTGCTTTATTAATAACCCTGGTAATCATTGCGGCTTTCTGAATAATCCCACAGACCTTGTTTGCCTGTAAATAAATATGTGCACATGTCTGCAGGTGTTGATGTTGCTTTACATGTTTGCCTGGCCAGCAACACTATTACTGACCATAAAACCATGCTTGTTTTCCTTTAAATATGGTGTGCAGCATGCGTATGAAATTAGCACTGCTGCTCATCATGCAAATACTTAAACTCCATGTAGGCTTACTACAAAGCCTACAGTGAGTTTATTGAATCCCCAGGATTATGAAAATTAAACACAGCATGTGGTGGTTGAATTGGGCACCTAAAGAGGACCCAGTACAAAGACAATGAAAGATGAATAGCAACCTGATTAAACATACAGAACCAAATCCAAAACTGACCAGAATCTTCACTTGACAAATTCAAAACAGTACAACCCACTTATTGCCAAGCAAATGAAGATTTTACGACAGAAAAAAACATGAAACCAACATAGTACTAATTTGCAGCTCAGATACGAGACAAAAACCCACAAACAAACATAATAATGTTAAATTAATGATCAGCTATTAAATGACTAACATACTACTGTATAATTTAAGATAGGTATCATACAAGCATCTGAAAGTCAACTCTTGATGACTAAGTGAAAATAAATCCTTGGCCTACAAACTATGGATGAAACACTGCACTTTATAAATGCATCACTGTTATAGATACCTAACAAAAAAGCATTTGCATGAAATCCTCCCTAGAACTAACTCATCTCTTGATTACTCAAAATATAAAATAACTGGCAATACTAAATGACAAGGCCTGTAAAATTTAGAAGAAAATCAATAAGTTATTTTCTACACTTAATTGAAGCAATTAAATACTCAGTGCTAATTCATTATGAAAAAAACACTGCATTTCACACATTTGAGAAATCTTGTAAAAAATCCTTCTAGAACAGTTCTGGAAGCAATAAAAGCTGTGCAACATGCAAACAACCACAAAACTATTAGCACATCTGCACACTTATGAAGCCAGCACATTTCTTAACTGTTTTCCAACTTCTGTAATCTGGCAACGAGATTTCTGCTAGATCTTCTCACAGTTTTCTATGACATAAACTGCAAGTTTGAAATAGATAAATAAAATTCAAAGTAAACCCATCCATCAGCCTGAAAAAATGTCTAGTATTTAACCACAAATCCTCAGTGGCTGCAGATGGAGTTCCGCCTTTATAAATACTGCATCACACTTTGTTTCTAAGTGGGTAAAGTAGCTAGTAAACAGAAGATTCAGAAATACTAAAAAACAAATACTGCATCACACTTTGTTTCCAAGTTGGTAAAGTACCTAGTAAACAGAAGATTCAGTAATAATAAAAAAATAAATACTGCATTGCACTTTGTTTTTAACTGCGTAAAGTAGCTAGTAAACAGAAGATTCAGTAATACTAAAAAAAAAATAAAATACTGTATCACACTTTGTTTCCAAGTGGGCAAAGTAGGTAATAAACAGAAAATTCAATAGTAATAAAAAATACTCTCTGTACAGTCTAAAAAGTCTGTCATATTACCATAGTATACAGGTAATGCCAAAGAAAAATTTAGTAAACACAGACATAATTCCTTATTTTTCTGCCTTTCTGAAGCATTACAAAGCATGATATTTGAAAAGGTTAAGAACCATTTTATCCATAACTTTTGTCATAGTCAGGATAAATTTAAGCCAGGACAGAAGTCACCGCCTATTATGAATGAATGACTTAAGTTGATTCTAACATCCTAATTTATTTGAAAATTTACTGGACTTTTAAAGAAAAGCATAGAGAGTCTGTGCTCTCTTTAGATTTGGGTGCAGCATAACCTAATTCTTATTTTCTTAAAATTCTAGTAAATGTTTCCATGAAATGAAACCATCACTATATCTCCACCTTGAACATTCATTAGTTATGGAGCTTCACCATTTTATTTTTATCATCTACATATATAAACTTATTACATTTAGTCTACTATTGATATTTAGAGCAATCTATGCTATGTAGTATAATAGCATTTTATTTTTAATTAGCCTGATCTATGATTTGATGATTAATCAGATGCAATCATATGTGTACTGCTCATATTTTATTAATCCTTTGGATAATGTTATGGTAACAGCTAGGTGAGATTTATAAGAATTTCGAATAACTGTTGGCCATGTCTTGTTACTTGCAATTATTTGCCTCTATTTGTTATTGTGAATACCTATACTGCCATTTTGGTCCAGTTTGTTCCTGAAAAGGGTTTTTGTACCACTGTGCCTACTTGGGTAATGAAAGAAAATAAAACAAAAATAAATTATAAAGAATTTTATGACCATACTATATAGTTTTTTTTCAGTAGTATAGTAATATATAAGCATTATTTCCTGTTTGTAATCACGTCTCATTTTTTGCATAGTTGCTAATAAGTTGCACCCTGTTAGCAACTTAATTACTGAGATATTTTATAACTGATTTGCTACTTTCTTTCACTTGTACATTTATTTCACCTACCATCTCCCATAATTGTATTAGCTATAATGATTTCATGTTTTTTGAACTGTCTTCCTACCCTGGCCACCTACTTAACCCTACTGCTCTACAATGTCTGCAAACTTTATGCACTTAGAGTTTCAGAGTCATGTTTTTATGACTTTCTGAGAAATGACATTGCTGCACTAAGGTACAAAGTATGCATTTATGGTGGAATAAGAAAAAAAGTAATAATTTCTTAGTCCCTGCTAATATCCAAATTCAAAGTTAAAACATCAAATCAAACAGCAAATAAAACATAAAAGTACAGATTGCTGCATTTTTTTTTCTGGTCTGTCATTATGAAGAGTTACATTTTTAATTGACTTTAACATGCATAATATCACCTATGCATTAATTTCAACTTCAACTTTATTTACAGATTGATAGGCAAGAAAAAAAACTATAAATTTTAATTATGGAAAACAACAAAACATGTTAAAAATTAATATACTAACTCCCATTATAACATTGATCAAATGCATTAATAAAAAATGTCATTATGCACAATATCCAAAGGTATAACAAAGGAAAAAATGTCATTATGAACCATTGTTAACCAAAAGCTATTTGAAACAAGTCTTTAGTCCCTTCTTAAAGCCAAATAAAGTAGGAGAATCCAACAGCCAATCAGGAAGCTGATTCCATAAAAAATAAACCCTGTTTAGTCGAAAGTCCATCAGACTATTCAGAAGACTAAATTCTAGAATGGAATGACTAAGAGTCCTTGTAATTCTGGAATAAAAAATTCTGCTAGACTTATACCTGGATAGAAAACCCTGTAGACAGAGTGGAGCCAGGCCATGGGTGTTTAAATATTACAGGGCAATAGCCTTGCATTAGGATGTGAGAAAGAAAATCTGCAGGATTATAGTGTACATTAACAAAAGTAAATGATTTAATCATGTAAACAGCATACGATATTTACATAGGCATGTCACAGTGCTTCCACATTAGCACATACATATATATATATATATATATATATATATATATATATATATATATATAAAATATCTTATGTTAGACAAAGGCTGAGCGTAAATATTTGCTAACATACACTCTCACTAAACCCTCAGCAACCTCCTAACTAGTGTACCCCTCCAAACAGATGCCTATGTTATACATGTAAACAGTTCAGTTGGGTTGCATGGCTAGGGTTATAAAGGCCATGGTGGTCATTAGCCTCAACCTATGAACCTATATATAGAGTACAATGTAAACATTTACAATTATGAAAAAAGACATTTACTGTTTTCGCTCAGTGTATTCTTACTGCAAAATAAAGGTAGCCAATTAACTACTGACAGTGTGTTACTTTTCAAGTATTGCATAGAATTTTAGACATTACCTCTTAACTGCCAGTCTAAACTCTTGTCAAACAACTAACCTTTTCAGGACTAGTAAACAGTGTTGCTATTCCAAAAGGAAATACCTGTGTTTATTGCTTCCACTATGCATGGATGAACAACATTTCACAAAAGCACTGACTCCACAAGCACGACTCTCTGAAAAAAATTCCAAAAAACATTTTTTAGTTATGTTTTTCCCAAGGGGTACACCCACTGATGTGGGGGCTTTGCCATCTGCATCCCCATAAATAATATATTCAACTCTATGGTTGCACTGTGAAAGGAAATAGGTAAATACCAGGAAATGGCACTTAGTACCTCCCCAATTCCCTGACAATACCTCTCAATGGAGATGCTGGCTTTGTTGGGGAATCAAGTTTCGGAGGGATGTTGTGGCTTGGCAGGTCAGGATTAGTCAAGCAGTAATATAGCCATATTTATCTGTATAAGTAACACTTAACAAACCAAACTGCAAGCATGTTTTAAATGAATATGTTTTACTAGACAGCAAAAATTAGTAATGAAGCGGTCTGTTTGTCTGTGGTATGACACTTCTGATCTAACAGGTTATGCAAACTGCTAATGCTTACATCAAACACAATATATATTATTGGATTCATCATACACTCAAGGCAGATTTATAACAGAGTTATTGTGAACTGGTAGTTAACCTGACCAGTTATTAAAAACATTACCAAGTACAGGTGAGCTCAAAACTAGACTGGGAATTCTTTACTTGTCATTTCTTCCCACTCAGTGGACTACTCCGAGACATTTTGCAGGAAGTTTCATGCCTGAATCAGCCAAGGAGACCTGCGTATATTGCAAACGAGGTCCTTTTCCACAGAAAAAATGTATTTGAAGCTCAGTGTCAAAATGTACCTGTACAAATTTATCCTTCTAGATAATCTGGGTTTCAACAGAATAAACTGTTGCATTAAACGGACTCGATAAGTTGTGTTACTTTTGTTTGTTACATATTTCTGAATCATTCAATTTTAGGGTAAGGCATAATTACTAAACAGACTATAAAAATGCAACGATAAATGACATTTTCCTTCGGGTACATCTTTAAGCTGCTCATTAAAGCCATCTTTGATAATCCTAAACATTACTGAGATCTCACTCTGTAGAACAATTAAACATGATAACTAAAACAAATGAGGTAAGTAGTCAAATCATAGCTATGACTCTGGGGAACACTTCCATGATATATTCTATGCAAACTTATACCTGTCCATGAAAAAACACTACTGTCTTGGTAACTCTAACTGCTTATAACATAATTTTTACTTTGGGCCACTCAATTCATGCAGCTGCAGTTTTGCCAGCCTTATTTTAATCCATAATAGACAAAAAAGTATAACATCAATTAAATTAAAATATAGTTGAGGGCAGAATTCTGAATGATTCTGTGTTATAACCATCTCAAGAATAAGGCTAAATTATATGAAGTTCAGTACCATGCTGAGAAATTACAGGTTGGTGTGACCTTCATAGAACATACTCATCCCAGAAATAAATACTGTCAACTTATAATGAAGATTTACAGTGCTCAGTGTTTTGGAAATGGAACAAATTTCAAGAACTGAGCCACTATTTATGTAAGCATTTAAATTTCCAGCTACTTCATACTGAAGTTTGAAATACCAGCTCTCTAACTTCTTATTAAAGGGAAAGTTTGTATTTTAATAAACTACATGTGATTAAATACAGTTTTTGTAATTTGTTTAATGAAATATATAGGATGGCAAGTAATAAAACTTAACTCATTATTACTAGCACGAGGTGTTTTTGCTGATTTTAATAGTGTAGAAAGAACAGATGCAATGACAGACACAGAACTGACAAATCACAGCTCCCTTATTAATTCAGTAGAAATAAATAATGTCTGCTGCATTTTGTTCCTAATGCAATGGAATTTATTTGTAGATCACAATGGTTCAGCTTTGGTTCTAATCTTCTTTGTATCATTACAGGCTCTGTGCTACTTGAAATTCTCTAATTTGTCAAATAAGATATATATATATATATATATATATATATATATATATATATATATATATATATATATATATATATATATATACACACACACACACACACACACATATATATATATATATATATATATATATATATATATATATATATATCTTATCTCCTTATGTTCCTTCATAGATTAACTATATATCACTTTAAATAAGAATACATCTTTATTTTAGATGGAAGCTTAGTATTTTACTAAAAGTTTAGAAAAAGACAATTCAATGCACTTTTGCACTTTACCACATTATGCTAACAAACACACTGTCTACAAATCAAGTGAATATCCTTTTTGGAGTAAGGTGAAATTTTAGTACAAAGAAGTAATGTTTCAATACCTATAAATTCTTTTTGTTTGGTTATTTCTTTATTTTTCAAAGAAAAATGTTTTACTGGTTAAAAGTCAAAGAAGCAGCAATCCTATCATATTAAAGCAACTATAATATAAACAACTAACTATATGCAGGGAAAGTGAGCTTACAAGTTATTTGAAGTATTACTAACTGCTACTGAGACTGTTTAATGAACATCAGTTCAGTAATACTTGATTTATTAGCATAGGAATTGTCCCTTATATCGTGTAGTTTTTCATATTAACTTATCAGATTGGGAACAAACATTCATTGCACTGTGAGGAATGGCTTAATTTAAAGCATTTTCATATATTACTAGGTATCTATACAATGACCAACCCAGGGCTAGATCAGCTAACCCAGAGCAAGCCTCCTCAATTAATCATGAAACTACTAAGATATGCAAACTGAAAGACTTGAGAAGAAATTAGAAGAAAATCTTAGCAGCTTTGCTGATGCAGGTGCATTTATAATGTTGTGATGAAATAATATGGATGTGTATCATAACTGACTATTGCCTGAGGCGGAGATAAACCAAAACAGAACCCTAAGAATATTAAGTCAAAATGTTGTCAGCTTTATAGTGAATGTAGAGCAAGAACATCATGTCCTAGATAAAAACAATTGACATAGCACATCCACAGGAAACCTACAGAGATACTATCATTTCAAAATCATGAGTGTTATGGAATGATAGAAGTTAAAGAATCTGGCCATTCATAAAGCAAATAGGCAACTTAAAAAAATATGTAGTGATTGAAACTGATTTATATTTTCATGCATGCAGAAGCAGACAAAGAAAATGAATATTTATATTCATCTCAAAGTAATAAACAAACAACAAATGATAGCCCTTTGTCATAAATGGGTTAAAATGCTAGATCAAAACATTAGCGGTGGTAAAGTGCAGAAATTACTTTTAGTGCTCAGACTATTTTATTTTATTTTATTTTATTTTACATTTGTTAACCGGGGGTGTCTGACTGAGCCGAAAAAGGCCCTTTTTCAGCAGAGGCCCAGGGAGAAAAGCTCCACAAAGAAAAATTACAGACACATTTAGTTATTTAGACATGATCAGTATACACACAAATTACAAGAGACATGTTTTTACAGTGGTATGCGGCACAAACAGTTACAGTGGAGAGAACAATCAAAAAAATATTAATTTTAAAAATAAAGGTAAGTAATAGATTTGTGGTGTACGGCTGAACTTTGGAACGTAGGTAGAATACATGCATAGTACACAGGTACAGTACATACATTGTAGATTAGCCAGTGTTTGTGAGTAAGATTGAAAAACTATTATCAATTGCTCTAGATTTAGTATGTATATGTTATCCGCTTTCACTAGCAGACTTCACTTTTAGAAATGAAGTCTGCTCTAACAGCAGATGAGTTTGTATGGGACTTCTTCCGGCAGTTAGTTGATTGTTAAATGAATGGAACAGAATGGATTGTCTTGCTGCAAGAGGGTAAAGAGGACCTAGGAGAGTAATAGTATCATTTAAGTTTTGGCAGGAAGAGGTTTACTCTTATTTAGTGTAGGTTGGGAACATGGCTGGTTTCTGTCTTCTGCCCATGTGGCCAGTGAAAATCATGGAAAAGAGTCTTTGTTCCTAATCCTCACTGGTGGTGTTCAGGTATCCTTAGTGGTCTTTGGCAGGTGACTTTTAGGCAGAAGGGAGGACCAGGGATAGGGATATATATATATATATATATATATATATATATATATATATATATATATATATATATACACACAATATATATATATATATATATATATATATATATATATATATATATATATATATATATATAGATCTGGGATCCGGTCACTACAACAAATTTACGTTTCAACGAAACATAAATTCGCGAGTGCACTTCCGCGAAAGTGCATTTTGTTGAAAATGCACTTTCGTGGGATGATTAAAATAAGAAAAAAAACGTAAGTAGTTATAAAAACATGCAGTTTGCATGTCATCTTAGTTATACATCAATGTTTAGTGTTGATGTACAACTAAGCAAACTAATGCTGAGATCGTGGTACAGTGGGGATAAGGGAATATTCCCTTTTCCCCACTGTAGTGTGATCTTGGAGTGAGAATATTAAAGTAGGGGCTTGCCCTCTACAAAAGATTTTTTTGTGTGTTTGTTGTTTCTGTTAGGGATCCGGTGACTGTACTTCAGCAAAAGTGCACTTTCATTGAAGTACACTTTTGCTGAAGTGGGGATCTACTTTTCTTTTTTGAATAAGTGTATTTTCGATGAAGAAAAGTAGATCCATATATATATATATATATATATATATATATATATATATATATATATGTGTATATATGTTTTTTCTCTGTCTCTTTTATTGGCATGTAAGGAATGAGTTGAGGGGGGTTGTTAATTACTATGGGTGCAACGTGGGGTACATGGGCTATGGCTCTCATTAGCCATGCTTGTGTCCATGCTGAGTGGTTAGGTACTGCCGTGTGATTGGATGCCTCCTTGGATGGTATTTGTGTATGGAGGTCATCAGTATTACTTTCACCTAGCACCCCCCTACTGTTTCAGCATTTTATTTGATGGTAATGGGGGGTGGCATGCTATGTACAAGAACAGAAGAATTAGTGGATCGGATACAAGACACTTCCCTTTGCAGGTCACGACCATTCGTGGTTTGTTTGGCATACTGAGTGTACGTGGACCATAGGTAGATTAATGTAGGTACACCACAGTTTAGAAAAAATAGCAAATTTAACTATGCAATTTCTGCTTGAAATATGCAATCCAAACATTTTGCTCAAAAAAGGAGGTTCCCAAAGATTTTAACAAAGCTGTGCCATTTTTATTCAGCCATTATTGGTGAAGCAATCTTCCTCTCCATGGGTCCCACCATTACTGTTGTTCACCCCAGCATATGGAGCTCTTCTAGGCTGTCTCAGAGTGCATATATATATATATATATATATATATATATATATATATATATATATATATATATATATATATATATATATATATACATGTATATGTATAAAAAAGAAACAAAGGAAAAGAATGGGAGATTTTGAGTGCTGGCTAGAGTAGAGAAGGTCAGTGGTTGGTGACTTGTTATGGAAAGTTCTATACCTAGTGGAATGAGGTGCTGTAATGGTTTGATAGCTGTTTCCAACATCTCTGCTGTTTCAGAGATTATTAAGAAGTATAAAGTATTCTGAGAGAAGCCATAGCCCATGTACCCCACTTTGCACCCAAGAGTTTGTTGTTTCATTCTTACGTGGCAGTAATATGTCATGTATAAAAGATAGCATAAAATGGTTATTTACAAAAGGAATGATATATAACCTTATCATTCTTATGTGCAGATGTAATGATGTAGAAACTAATAATGATGATGCATTCCAAGAGTCTATTAGTGACATTATTAATTTGAGTAAACATTTCAAATTTAAGTTTGTTTTCAGATGTCCTCTTCCAATTCTACATTTTCAGGGTGAGATTAGACGACAAGCAAGGTCTTTCACACACAGTATTAGGTGTAAATCTTTACATAATTCTGTTCAGAATCTGTTTTTGGGAATTGTTTGATAAAAAAATTAAGTTCATTACTAATGACAAGTTGTATTAATTTAGGCAATAGAATAATTTGCACTCAGTTGACTAAATTAATCAAACTTTTTTTTAGACTCAAGTCATTGATTGCAATTGATAATAATAAGGCAAAGTTGAAATGTCTTCTATTAAATGCTCACAGTTTAAATAATAAATTAGAAGATTTAGAGGCCTGTATAGCCGATTAGAAAAACATGGGAAGAATTCAATAAAGCCTACATGTTTTGTTTTTTTTCATGTAGGAATCGCACCACGATGCTTACACGGACATGAACATATTAAGATTCAGTAAGCACCACTGAGCAGCACGCACACATGTGCAAACATAGAAAATTCCATGGCATACAAATTGCCAAATAAGCAGGTGAATCTCCTGCAAATGAGGCAGGTAGAGCAATGCAACAAGCAGAAAGGCATCTGTTTAGATCCCATGTCAGTATTCACAGTGTACATGGAAAAATTCCCCATACAGGAGCCTAGGCATATAAAAAGGGGGTGTAAAACTGTAGAAATATGGACATAAATCCTTTGAAAATGTAATACCACATACACATATGAGCAAAACTATTATTCTGTATGTCAAAAAGATTAAGGGAATAAGTTAAATTAATACTTTTTTTAATAATCTTGGCATGTTTGCGCTACACACCACAATGCACAAACATGCTTTATAGAAAAATAAAAAAGAGGGGAAAAAGGGGAGGGAATTGTATACTATGCAACAGAATTGCGTTATAGAACCTTGCGTGGCATCCCTACAATGTTGCATTCCTGCAGTTGTTAAGGTCATAGGGCTATGAAATGCATAATTTCCAGGCTGTCAGCCTGGATATGTATGCAAATGAGGTAGAGTTATTGAACAGCAGAAAGGAGCAATCGTGTCCGCATATCCCCTTAGTGTAGGGTCTTAGACCATGTTGTTGTTTACACAGGATGGGGCTGATATCAGTGGGGTGTGTCCTCTCACTTCTAGGCTCTTTTAAGCTTAGGTGCATGTGCTTGCATGGCATGCCACCTGGCTGAGCATGTTCTTAAAACCGGATGTATTCGATTATTGATTTTGAACTTTGCATAAGATATGCTGCACAACGTGCCACTGTGCACAGGATCGCACACTAAAATAGGGCCATTAAATGATGATACTTATATTGTAAGTAGGTGGAATGCATCACAGTTAGCCAATCACACATTCTGGACCTAAAGCAGAACTATATAATGTATGCATACACCTTACATTTTGATTTTCCCCCAATAATCTGGACCATTGGAGTACAGACTTGGAAATTTTAACTGAGATAATGTTAGGGGCTGCTGCAGGTCTGCTACATCTGTATGTGCTAGATGCTAAAGTCAATGCTGTTGGTGCTGCTGAAAATAGGCCTAGGCAGAGAAGGAGAAGAGTGTCCAGGCCCAGGGTATCCTTCTAGGAGCTATATGATCTGGAGATTGTAGAGCACTACAAAGTGGATAGGAACATACTACAAGAGCTCATTGAGCTCTGCCAGCCTCAACTCAGAGCCAGAACCAACAGATGGGAACCCATCCCAGAGGAAACAAATGTATGTATTACACTTAGGATATTAACCACAGTTACTTTTCAAAGACCAACTGGCAACACGATGGGGGTCTCACAGGCATCTGCATCCAGGATACAACCAGTTTCTGGATGCCATGCTGCCACATTCTGGTGAGCACATTTTTTTCGGGCCAGCAATATGCAACACATCTACCATGTAGCACACTATTCTGAAGTACTGTGTGCAATAGATTGTCCTCATGTACACATCAAGGCACCATCTAGTGAGGAGGGTAGAATCTACGTCAACCAGAAGGGGTACCACTCCTTCAACTGCCAGGTCATGTGCAATGCCCAGAGAATTATCCTGAATGTGTGTGCTGGCAGCCCTGGCAGTTATCATGACTCTCATATCTGGCATGAATCACAGCTGTACCAGATGTTTACTAGGGGGGACATCCCACATGGCCATTTACTGGTGGATGCTGGCTACACCCTGGAACCATGGATGATGACACCCATCAGAAATGCACACACACCCATGAAAGAATGCCATAATGAGCCACACACACATACTAGCAACATCATAGAGTGTGTGTTTGGGCTTCTGAGGTCATGGTTCTGGTGCACAGATATATCTTGTGGAGCCTTGCAGTACTGTCCAGCCACATATGCACATATGTTCACAGTATATGCTATGCTACACAATCTGATCCTGCAGCAACAGCTGCAGCAGGATCAGCAAAGGTAAGGGAAACACAGCCCCTGGACCCATGTCGAGGTTACCACAGTCGCAGTCATAGGATGACTCAGAGGAGGAACCCCCCACTGATGTCCCTGTAGGCAGACGTAGGTATGCTCAGTATACCCTGGCTTTGGCTAAGACACAACACATAGCACATTCACTGACAACCTAGGGATCTAGGGACTTACACCTTACTCCTACTCACATATGTATATTAAACTTGATGCCAGGCAACCCACACAACCCGTAGCTATCCTATTGGCTGTGTACTACTTGCATCAGACAGAGTCAGCCCTGAACTACAGATCTGTCAACTGCTGCATTCACAAGGAAAGTCTCTAACCTACACAGTACTTGTAAGGATTATTATGATATGGAATTGTATGTATGGATCTGCTACATTTATGCAAGTAAATATAGTGATCTTTTTGGACAGAAGTAATATCCACATGGGACTATAGATACCCAATCTACTATCATGTGACAGATGCCAAGGAGAAATGGCAAAACGTAACACACATCAAATTATTTATACCAAAAAAACTTTTAATAACCAGAAACAACAGATAAGTGCTTTTGCCCTACTAATTTCAGACTTCTTTGGATGAATTACGTTTGCTTACAATTCATTTAAATAGTAAACTTGACCAAATAATAGCCATAATTAACTTCCTTAAAACTTTAAAAGAACAACTACTGTCTAGTAATACAGTACTTTTTTTTACAAATAATAATAGCATTATAAAACAATAAAAATAAAAATATAAATAAAATTAATATCTAAATGTAAAAAATTCATAAATACAATTTTCCAGCTCCTTATTTTTCCAAAACCTTCCTTACAATACTTCATTCTAACATAAACAAATCTACCTATGTAAAGCCTTTAACTTTAGCACACAAGTCAGTGATGCTAGTTCATTAAGTCCTGGACTGTTGGCTGCATGAAATAGTAATTGCCAATAAAGTTCTCTAAATTCCAACAAAGGTTGCCAGGGCCCCCTTCTTGGATTTTTTGTCAGTTGTTCCAACATCATAAATTTAAAACTATGATCACTAAAGCTATTAACATGTTTTGCCAAGACGTTGGGCAATTTTTTTCGAAAGGATGTCATACAAATGTTCATAAATCCGGTCTTTTAACATCTGTTCTGTCTTCCCCACATAGAAATAATTACAATTATGGACCGGGCATAATGCAACATATACCAGACAAGTGCTGTCACAATTAAAGTTTCCCTTAATAAAATAATACCTCCCTCCAAAGGTAAAAAAATTATTATTACAAATCCATTTACACAGCCTACATCTCTCACACTTATATGTCCCTTTTATATCACTACTTTCTTCTTTCCTTACTCTTAAATCAGAAGTTTCCAAATAATTTTTTTGAAGTTTTTCCCTTTTTGAAACACTCCCCGGGATTCATGAACCTTGCGCCAGGCGCCAGCATAGCGTCGGCGTTATAACGCCAAATATGGCTGCTTAGCGATTCAGGTATGAATGAATTCCACGTGCACTACCGGCGTGCGCCGGACCGTCCCCGCCCCCGGCGTAGGTATGCAAAACACACTGTGTGCGGTATTGCACCATGCAAATGAGGGCAAATAGCGATCCACGAAGTGGCGCAGGTGTAGCGTAAGGGCACGGCAATGTAAACCAAAAAAAACGGTTTACATTTACCCAAACATACCGGAGGAGTAACGGAAGGCTGTCAAAGTCAGGTATCATATAGGTGCAATATGCCAATGTGGAAAGGCACCGAGAATGTCCAAAGAAAATATGCACAAAATGTATAAATTGACATAAATGGCACGTATGTAGAAAGAACAGCAGACCCCCGGGATATGTGCACAGAAGTTGTAAAGCAATGAAATAATATGACAATGTCCTAAAAGAGCAGTAGAACACAAATCAGCTGCACAGCCACCACACACCATAGTATGTATGTAAAGCTGCAACCCCAGCGCAATGGTTGTCAAGGAGTGGTGGCGGTGATCGGCGCGTAACCATGTATTAGTAGTCAATTCCATGCAAATGAGGCAGATAATAGTGAATCGCAAAACGGCGGCGTAAGGATGGAGCAAGCGTAGCGGTACTACACCGAGGAGTGGCCTACACGAGATACATGTCAACCACAGAGGGGTGTGCCACTGTAGGAGGAAGGATATTGGAGGTCAGCAAATCTGGGCTGTACAATGCACATCACAGCATCAGGACTGGCGTGTTAGGAAATAGATGCGCTGAGAGTACAGAATGCGCGTACAAATGCATGTGCACGAGGATGACTACGTTCCCTAAACCAGTCATGTGACGGCCTCACCGGCAACAACCACGGATATAGGAAGGTAATGCGGAGAATACGAGGAAATGCGGAAGCAGTGTAAATGGATCCGTAATGAGCAATTAACACCAATCAATGCAGGAAGGGCAAACGCCGGCAGCTGATAACTCTGCATGCAGACTCCTGCATAACGGGAAAGGGGAGGCATATGAGTGCAAAGATAGTAGCGGATGTAGTAGAAATGCAAAGAGCAAAGAACTGAAATAGCACAGCCAAGTACAGAGGTAGCATAACTGCGGCTGCAGATAAAATGCATCATATGCCATGTGCCTGCAGGATGCAGTAATGTAAGATGCCAGGCGAAGGCAATGCAGGCAACTGTAATGTAACACTACAGGCAGTACCGTTGCAACTGCAAGCGTAAAACCACGGAAATAATCCGTGGATACGACGCACAGACACACCCAATGACATCACCGGGTATACAGCACAACAGTATTAAATGTGAATGCACACAACACACAGCCTTGATTTCCCAAACGCCGCACCGTAGGGTGTAAACAGATGGGAACTTTTAATATGTATATGCTGGGTGCCGCCGCCGTGATGCATAGGTATGTGGCAGAGACAGACGGAGTTGCGGAGGGTGGTGCCGACAACGACCGTGAGGCCTCACAGGAGAAGGAGAGTGTTCAGACCAAGGGTGACCTACCAGGGCTGCGAGACCTGGAGATAGTAGAGCGCTACAGGGTGGACAGGGACACGTTACAGCAAATAGTGGAGCTGTGCCGGCCGCCTGAGAACAAGAGACAACAGAGGGGAGCCCATCCAAGTGGACACAAAGGTATGTGTGAGCTTGCGAATACTGGCTACAGGTACCTTTCAAAGGCCAACCGGGGACATAATGGGCATCTCACAGGCATCAGCATCCAGGGTACTACACCAGTTCCTGGATGCCATGTTACCACATGCCCATGAGCACATAAATTACCGCACATCTCAGGAGGAGTTGGCTAGCAATATGCGCCGCTTCCACCGTGTGGCACAATACCGGAGGTCCTGGGTGCGATAGACTGTACGCACATAGAAATTAAGTCACCACCCGGGAGCAGGGTAGACGCTACATAAACCGCAAGGGATACCCCTCCATCAATTGCCAGGTCGTGTGCAATGCGCAGGGCATTATTATGGATGTGTGTGCTGGCAGCCCTGGAAGCTACCACGACTCCCATATCTGGCATGCCTCACAGCTGTATCAGGTATTCGCCAGGGGGGACATCACACAAGGTCACCTTGTGGGGGATGCTGGCTACGCACTGGAGCCGTGGTTGATGACACCCATCAGGAATGCACACACACACATGCAAGAACGCCATAATGAGGCACACGCACAAACCAGAATAATCATAGAGCGTGTGTTCGGGATGTTGAAATCACGGTTCCGGTGCTTGGATACATCCGGTGGAGCCTTGCAGTACTCTCCAGGCACAAGTGCCCACATATTCATAGTATGTTGTATGCTACACAATATGATTCTGCGGAAACAGCTGCTGCAGGGACATAATGGCGGAGGGCCACCAAGCCCGCCACAACTGCCAGGGCAAGCACAGGCACAGGGCGTTCAGCGCCATGGACACACTGAGCCAGCCCCAGTAGGTAGACAGAGGCGTACCCAATATGCCTACGCCCTGGCAAAGAGGGAACATAGCACATACGTTGACAGTGTAGGCCCCATGGACTGACACCTCCTGACCTGCACACACAGTAAAATGGACGCCACACAAACTTGTCCGCCCGTAATGTGTACCGTAATGCGGACGTATGTGTGACTCCAACAAAGGCACCCAAACACCGCGACACCCAATAGCCAGCAGAGCATGGAACGCCAACACCTCAACGCGACGCCGGTTCTACAGCACACGGCGTAGCCGTATGCTGTCACTATCGCCGCAAGTCGACCACATATGTACTCATGTGCATACACAGATAATGGAAATACATATCAGTACACATGTAGAAATATATGCGCATACACAGATATAAAGTACAACAGGGTAATATGGAACCCAGGGATGCAAAA
>NC_056737.1:131676384-131678098 GCF_019279795.1 Protopterus annectens | reverse complement strand
CGCCCGAGCTTCATGAATCCCGGGGACTGTTTTTGGTTGCTCATACACTTAGTTAATCAGAGCGCAATTCTGCTGTGCCATGCTCAGAATGACCTGTTATATATAGATATGTCTATACATACATACATATATGTATACATACCTGTCTATCGCTATCTGTCTCTCCCATAGATAGTATATCTATCTCTATGGAAATACAAATAGAAATATTTATATATATATATATATATATATATATATATTTATATATCTATATATAAACATACATCTCAGTCTCTCCCCATATATCTACATACACGCACACACACATACATGTGTGTATATATATATATATATATATATATATATATATATATATATATATATATATATATATATATATATATACACACATATACATATATCATGCACACACAGCTACATTTATATATACATCCCTGTTATATACATAAATATGTGTATGGATGTCTGTATTGTCCTAGGATCCACCACATAACACAAGCACTCAGGTCACTCCAAGGCAAGTACAAATATGACTCAGTCATTGTCCATGCTGGTGTGAATGACCTGAGACGTACCTCCCTGGACTACATGAAAAGAAACATAAAGGAGCTCTCTGAGCATGTAGCCCAGGCCGGTATGACCCTGACCTTGAGTAGCATCTTACCCTCACCAAGAATGATGCCACAATATGAAGACAAGATAATCAATTTCAACAATTGGCTTAAGTACTGGTGTCATTCAAAGGGGATCCAATGCCTGTCAGCTTATGATGATATGCTCGACAAGCCACGATGCTTCGCTAGGGATGGCTTGCACCTGTCACCCCTGGGCTTTCGGATATTGGCAAAGGCTCTTGCTACCCCATAGTGCCTTTTTAGGCAAGGCTCAAAAGACAAACCCACCTCCATAGGTATCACAAGGGATAAGAAACTAAGAGTAATGCTACTCAACGCCAGAAGTCTAAACCTCAAGATGCACGCACTCGAAACTCTCCTTAGCATGGAGAACATCGATATCTGTGCAGTAACAGAAACCTGGTTCAGGGATCCCGAGAGCACCCCAGCACTACCAGGTTATACCTCATACCATGCTTATCGGCCCCAAAACTTGGACCGAACCACAAAAGGAGGGGGAGTATCAATATTCGTCAAAGATACCCACACCTCCAGGTTGGTGGCACAGCACGAAGCATCAGAGACTATCCATGTGCAACTAACAGTGGGTAAAACTGCCTTCCAGTTTATAGCCTGCTACAGACCACCCTCCCAAACCCAGGAACCGCACTCAGCCTTCCTGAGAACACTGGAAAATATGAAGGTCTCTCCAAACACCATTATATTGGGTGACTTCAACTACCCAAACATAGACTGGGAGCATTACTCTAGCTCCAACACCCTAGCCCAAAGGTTCCTAGAATTTATAAACTCAAATGCTATGGAACAACTTGTTACCACTCCCACAAGAGGGGAAAACATACTGGTGCAAAATACAACACCTCCACTCCTTCAATGCTCCAAAATCACCAAATATACAAAACTAGAACACAATTGCTGTGCGTTTGAAAGTTCTTTTAATTCTGGTACCTCGGCCTTCGCCTTCTCTTGGAATACAGTTTGCAATATCAAACACCACCCTTTTTATACTACATTTAATTGAATTATTGATGCACCATCCCCTTATTACACAATTAAATTCCCTTCATTATTAAACA
>NC_056737.1:131658884-131671384 GCF_019279795.1 Protopterus annectens | reverse complement strand
ACTGAGCCACTTAGTGACCCCTATAATGAGATTACCATGGCTGCCTAAGTGATTGCTTTTGTCAATGATGCCTGAGTGGAAGATAGAGTCACATGGCTTGGCTAAGGCCAGAGGTTGTATGCCCTGATGTCCCCTCATCCAGGTCCTTGGTGACTGCCTCGGACATGTTCAGCACATTTAACAGCCATGATCTCCCTGTCAGAAATCCAAACTGTATACAGTCAACTGTTTGTAGATTACATATATGTTTGCTGATTAGTGCCATGATGATTTGCTCCACAGCTGTACAGATAAGGCTACTGAGTTAAATAAGTCTATAGTTTTCAGTGGTTGGTGGGTGCACCACCTCTGTGCAAGGAGATAACAGTTGCCATTGTCCATTCATCTGGAATGCAGCCAGTGGTTACTGTATGATTGGAAGGAGTTCCCAGTGGTGTTAGTAATCCTTGTTGGATCCCATGTAGGACACAGCCTGGGATGTTAGCATGTCCAATAGATGTTGTGTATCCCCATAGAGAGGCCAGTTATGACATGCTCTTTAGATATGGAAGGTATGGGACAGGTTGTAAGAATTTCATGTGGCACATGTGGTGGGGACAGGGGAGTGAAGTTGATGCAGAACCTGTTGGACAACAAGTTAGCTATGTGTACAGACCCATTATATGTGGTATCATTAAGTATGAGTTCACCAACAATCTGGGCCTTTCCTCTGAGGTTACACATGTAAGCACACTGTCCATTACGGTTCTGCTTTGTGTGGGAAACTAATTTTGTCACATACTGTTTCTACACTAAGTCACAACAACACTATGTACTTGTTTTAGCTGAGGAGGTTGTGTCTCCATTTTAGGGGGGGGGCACTCTCACTCCAACTGTCACACAGCAATATCCATCTATTATTATACAGCCTGCTAATGGTAGTTGCCCACCAAGCAGGTTTACTGTGCCATGATGAGCTTGTTTTCCTCCTGTCAGGTGCAGCTGAGTCTATGCAGTTGTACTGATGCTTACATAAAGCATGGTTGTAAAGCTCTGCATACTTACCTGTCCCATCTGAGGGGGATGTGCAGTCAAGCTATGTAAACCATCCCGCAGGAGGTAATAAATTGCTTTGTTGAAGTATATTTCCCTACATTCTGCTAGGGGCGGTTAGGTCTGACAGTTTTAATGAGACTGATCTGTGGTCAGATCTCACCAGGAAGGACCTCACATTAGGAGCCTGCAGTAGTCATTCATATTGGTAAACACTTGACGCATTATGTTGACTCCCGTTGTGGGGATGTCTCACCACTGGTCCAGGGCATTGTAGTTAAGGACGTGGACTAACCTTTGGGCAAGTGAGCATCAGCACGACTAAGTAACACAGTTGGTGTTTACTTAACAGCACCCAAAACTGTGATGTACTGATATAGCTTGGGGTTCCTATTATATAATCAAAGATGCAATCCTTCAAATGCATCTTGATCAAACTTGAAAGCATGAAACAACAAAATAGCGAAATGGCATATAAGCAATTTATTTCCCTGGGAAAGAAATCGCTTGGCTGCCTCCGTTACTTTGCCGTTTTTGTCACTGTAGTGTGATCTCAGAGTTGGTATACTTAAGTAGGTAGGATATCAGGAGGAGTGGGGACAAAGCCCTCCACTTTATGTAATGTTTTGAAGTTTTTATTTATTTTTTTTTTATTTTTATTTTTTTTTGTGGAACAGCGATTTTTTTTCCCTGGGAAAAAAAAATCGCTGTTCTGTGTGTTCGGGATTCTAAGCTTTCACATACATGAGGTTGATAAGTTAGCATTCACTTTTTTAAGCTTTCACTGATTTAATATAGACCTTATATCTTGATAGATGTAAGTACATTGAAATAAGCACAACAGGTGTCTGGATTCATGGATCTGCTCCTGTATCTGGCAAGGGCTTGATTAGGTGCTCTTCTAGCAGTGACTAGCACCTACAGTGTCTCTGAGAAATCACATTTTTTCACAAGATCTGGATGTGCATCTATCCTTCATGAATATGTATACACCACCAGCATTACCTTGCACACTGTCAGTTTGAGGTCTGAGCATGTGGAAGGACATGTAGTCTGGTATGGCTGTGGTGCTGTCCACAGCTTTGAACCAGGTGTCTATAACTGCACAGATGTCTGCATATTCTAAGGTGGGGCACATTCCACAGAGTGGGGATTAATGTTGCCATGCCCAGCATGTATCAGCATAACCATGATGATGTATGAAGATGGTATTCTCATTGGAAAGTTTCCCTTGAGTGCCTATAAGATGAACTGTGGGGGTGTGACAGGCCTTGGCCAGTACTCAACATCCTTGGGGTGAAACTTGAAGACCATCTCTGGCAAAGCATTGACATCTGTTGAGCAGGTCATCCAAGGTGCACATGTAGTGGATCCCCTTACAATGACACCACGCACTACGGCAATTATTGACATCCATTATTTTCAGTGTGCATTGAGCCATCATCCTAAGTGAGGGTCAAATGCAGCTGAAAGCGATGGGCATACCCACAAGAGACACAGAGTATATAAGCTCTGTCATATGACTGCATACAATCCAGTGATTTATGTCCCTAGTCATACAACCTGCAGGAATTGTGATGTCATCATTATGTTACCTGATATTCCTTGATTTGTGGCAATGTGTGGTATGGCGAATCATGTCAACCCACACACAGCTAATTGTGACCTTTCACATATGTAGCCTGGTGACACAGACTCCCATATGTAGCCTGGTGACACAGACATCAGTGTGTCTCACAATGTAATCACCTATGAATAATAGGTTTGATTTTGTGTTTTGCCTCTGATGTTTGACCGGTGAGACAGTGGTGCATGCACTATTATGTGTACTGTGCTCTCCAGAGGTAAGACTTTCTGAGCTGTCTGTTGTTTGGCAATGTGTCTGGTAAGCAGCTGCAAACATGCAGGTGTGTGTGATGTGGGTGTGGGTGGTGCAGAGGTGAGCTGTGCATGCTGGCAAAATGCTCATTGCCATATGTACTGACTGCTGTTTGAGACACCATGGAATCAAGGTTTGAAATATAGCCACATCTGACACACATTGTGCTTGTGTGGCATAGGAGTAGAGGGGTGGGGACACTTTCCACATCTCATCAGCAGACATTGAGAGTGCCATTAGCAATACAGTCATGCTTGTGTGTATGTCACAGCATGCCATCATTAGGCAGTGTCATGACAGATGGTGAAATGTAACATGTCACCTTTATGTAGGTCCCCTAAGTTAACACAGCACTTGACAGTGTTCCATACAATGCTTTGCCAGCCATGTGGACCTTGTATTGACCATAATCCTGTTATTAGACTTAGTCCTAATACCATACCTACAAATGCGACATTGTGCAATTCCTGTAAAGTTTGGGTCATGTTGCCACACTCTTGGGGGTGACAGCCTGAAACACAGTGTTAGTAGGCACTCCTTGCAGTGAAGATGTGGATGCCTGTGCATGCAGAGAGTACTTGTTCAACTTTGATGACATTATGTTGGCCTTGCAAGAATACAGTGCCTGTCAAGCAACCAGACAGCAAACTAGTTGCTGTGTGACATGATTTGGGAACACAGACATGTGTTCTGGGTACCAGACTGTACAGTATGACATATCTGGGACATGTGGCAGGTGGAACACTTTGGCCAAAGGTGGCCAGTCCACTGCAGTAGGCCTCATGGCCATGTCATGCAGATCTACATCTATAGTCTGTTGAAGGGCAGGATGCATGAATTGCTGTGAAAGTGTCACCTATGATGGATCACCACTGCTGTGCTGCTTGTTTTAGCAACTTGGACATATATGTCACTAGACATTGCAGATTATATTGTGACACTGCAGCTGTGCTCCTGATCACCATCTGGTCAGTTCCCTAGTGACATACCACCAACCCTGGTACAGAAGGCATAATGCATGGAAAAGCCAACTGATTTGTCAGGTTGATAATCAAAGCATCTACCTGGAAAAGAGTATGCAAAGCTTATAGAGCTTTTCATGATGTGGGACAACTATGTGGATGAACAGGCTGTGTCCTGCTTCTCATTATGAGCTTCATAGTAACGCTTTACATGCGATGTCAGAAAAAGTATCAGAGCATGGCATCCCACAAGAGTGTGTTTGTGGTGAAACCATAATTAGTAGTAGTCAGACACCAGCAATTCAGGGGACTCTCCTGCTTTCCACATTCCTCACAAGGTAATTGGGTCCTTCCAGTTCACACCACTTAAGCAGTGCCCAACTGCAGAAAACCTGTGTAAAACCTCCCGCCTTACCTTCACAGGGTATACATATTATGCTTCCCTCCATTGTTTGTCTGTGCTCTGTACAGACATGTTGGATGACTCTTTTCTTGGAACATGATGGCAGTAACTGCAATACTTAGTTGCACAGAGGACTACTAGCACGCAGTGCCAAGAAGTGACTCCAGATCTCTCAGTTGTCTGATATGTAAAGCCATGAAAAGAGTTAGCATGGATATGATCAGTAATAATATCATACACCTACTGACACTGAACCAAACACAGTTTGTTTTGCTCAAGGGAAGATCATACCTACCTAGCCTAACTGGTGGACCTCATTGAGTATGAAACTATGTAATGAATGAGGGGAATATGACTCACTCCACCTACTATGGCCTGAGAAAGTGTTTGACAATATTTGGCTAGCAGGCCTTGCTGAAAACTGTGTAGGTTACTTAGAGAGTGGTATGTCAGCTGGAGTATAGCCAAGTGTCTGATAGTCATAATCTGGGAAGATAGCATTGGGTAGACCTACGCTACAATGTTGCCAGTCACCAGTGGACTTCCCTCAGACATCATTAATGGAGTACCCCTTCTAGCCATTCCCTTCTCCACAGTCACAGCCACTGTCAGTGACTTCTGACTGACTACATTAGCAGGTGATTACATATTAGGAGCTGTCACTGAATCCCACACAGAACCAACAGTTATCCAAGATGGCCTGAGACACACATTCAGTTGTTGTCACAGCCACTGACAAATAGTAAATGCCAAGGGCTGCACAATACTATCCTTTTGGAAGTCATCCACCACTGGAAAATATAGTAGTGTCCACACACCACACACAGTTGAGCCATTACTCATGAACTTATGGACACAGAGAGTAATGTGGCCTTTGACTTTCACTGGTTGGTAAGATGTGGGGATCCATTCAATTTTGTACAACCTATACAGAAAAGTATGGCATGTAAATCCCAGACTGTCATTGTTATACTGAATTTGACACTCATCACACCTATCATTGAGTGCAATGGCACCTTTGCTAAGTCCCTACACAGGCATATTTTACAACTCTAACAGCCACACAGGTTCCATGGTTAACCAATACATATTGTAGATAACATGTCCTATACAGTCCATGTGAAGACCGTAAATGTGTAGTCTGTCTCCTGCTTTGGAGGGGATGTGTATGGCTGCCATACAGGGAGGTGTCAGATCCCATTGTGTACCCCTCGCTTATCCAAGACAGGACTAGCACATGTATTACCTGTTCTACACACCTGCACTGTCACTACTGTATAAATAGTAAATGCTGGAGAGACAGGTATGTAACAGGCTCCCCATGCATGTGAAGCACACGTCTGCTGTAACACACATCATGTGCAAGTTACACAATGGGATGCAGAACAAGACGATCATAACTGGTGTAGGACAAATGTCTATAATGGACACAGAAAATTAGCAGATGGGTCATCTCCATCACCACAGCTTTTAGATGTGTTAGCTCCCGAAACCCTGCTGACACTTATCAGTGGTATCCGACCTTTTCAGAGATTAGGGATGCATGAGTAGGCTGAATGATGCCATTGTCCTTGTTAGCCTGTTATACACATATGAACCTATGGAGCCATGCACCTGTAGTGCTGTACCTTTCTGAAGACATATTTCTTCTGTGCTGACGTTCCATCCTGTGATGTGATGTTTATGGACCTATTGCCGCTCTGTATTCATAGATGTCCCCCACAGACTCCTGAAACTGAACCATAAACAGGTCTGTGACACACCTTTCATTGTGTAAGTATACAGCCATTACAACATCATACAACATAAGGTAGACAAAATAATGTGGCTTACTCATTACAAATGTCAGCATACAGTATCTGTCAGTGACCAGTACAAGTGGCATGGGAAAGGCAACAATAGATGACACAATTACATATTAATTTATATAGTCACCCTGTGCATCAGACAGATATCTCCATTCCCCTGTATCGATGACAAAGATGACAAGGATGTGGTACATGTATAATCACTTGCAAAGGGTGTTGTGGGGGGGTGCAGGAGTGCTGCCCAATGGGTTAAAAGTATGTGTGTGAGTCAGGAAGTGAACCAGGCAAGACTGACCATGGGAATGTGCTGCGTGTGTCTTTAGCTGACCTGATTTTGACAGTGGTGTGTGACTGTGAGCATAAACACAGTCAAGCTCAGTGCTAGCGCGACATGTGTGTATGTTGGACAGCTTTGACCCATGCATGGTAGAGCTGACAGTTTACCATCTCTGACCCCAAACATGGGAACTGGCTCTGCTATGAGTTGCACTGGCACCTCCATGGCCAAGGTCAGAAGCAGTGCTAGTACCTGATGGTGACTGCTGTCTGCTGGGACCATGTCCTCCATTGGAATGCCTAGGACCATGAGCCCATGGCCTGGCATGTCTTGGTGTGGACAGTGCACTCCCTTCTGGAGCACTGTATATACTGCCACTACGGGTGAAAGATTGTGCATGGTCACATGGACTCTCAGCAGATGGAGTTGCTGACCTACATTTAAGAATCCGATGCTCAACTCCAACCAGACATTCCATCACAGACAATGTGCACTCCAAGACAGTTATTCTGCTATCTGTCTCAGACCATCATCTTTCTATTGTATCAGTCAACCGGTCCAGGGTATCAGTAATGTGACAGAGGCTGTCACTGATGTCAGGCTGCCCTGCATCCATAACCCTGTGCATATGTAAGCACAGCTCAGGAGTGCTGTGCTCTGTGCCGTACTCCACAAACAGGCATAAAATAAAAAAGTAAAAAAATAAATAAATAAAACTATTACAATTCACACATATTTCTACACTGGCAGGGTACATTACAGGGACTCTTATCCTGTAAATAGCATCTGTCCAGGTATTACAATAAATACAGGAAATCTACCTCATGCTTATTAAAAGAGTAAGATCTAACTATGAGGTATATTTAACTGAAGGATAATAACAAAGGTTTATTTGAACAATTAAGACATCATAGTCTATCTGATTCTTCCAGTATAAGATTGAAAGATGGGTCTCAAACAATGCCTGACTCAAATGTATAGTGAACTTGTTTACAGATGGTTTATTTAGCAATTATTGCCAAGGGATGTTGGTAAATGATTTATCTATTCCAGTTAGAGGCACTTGTCCCAATATGAATGAAGAAATGGTAAAGTAAACCTTATCTAAAATAAATAAAAATTCAGCAGCCATGATGCTCTTAATGAATATTTCTTAAAAAGAATATCTGAAGCTGATTCCATGTTTTACTTATTTTTTCCAAAAATCATTCAAGGATTCATTTCCTCATGAACTGTGAAATGAAGCTATAATAGTTCACACTATTTTAAAAGTAAACCAGAATATATGGTAGAGAACTAATGATGTATTAATTTGACTTGCATATTGGGTAAGTGCTTTGAGAGAGCAGTGTGGCTTTCCTGTAAACAAGTTCTGGATTTCAGCTCTGATACCCATCAACATGGATTCCTTTCAGAGAGATCATGTGTCACTAATCTGATAAGTTTTTATGAGCAGATTGCTAACTCATTGGATAACTCACTAGCCACTGATATTGTGTTTTTAGATTTGACTGCTGCTTTTGACACCATCCCCATGAAAGAGTCATAAGACCTTTAATGAGAACTGAAAAGCTGGCTATGTAGCTAAATGGCTATCCAAATGGCTACTGTGTAGAACCTACAGAAGGATAATTAAAAATGTCTTCTTCAAGTATAGATTGCTGGCCAGGGGAGTGTCTCATTGTTTAGTCTTTGGGCCACTGTTATTGGGTTTAGTGATGTCAGAATGTCCACAATCTAACTCTATATATTTAAGTAAGATTGCTGTTGATATTAAGATAGGCAGGCAGTAACTAATACTAATGACTGATATCTTTTGCAATCTTACTTATATAAGAATTGATAACAACTAAAGGTATGAGGTTTATCAATGAAAAATGTGCCATTCTACATTCTGGGCATAATAATAATCAATATCCTTACACCCTGGATAATCAGCTTTGTGTTTCTTCTGAGGTAATGAGAGATCTAGGTGCTATGGTAGATACAAATCTTAACTTTGAAGCTAATATGACAATCACAATTAGGAAATGTTATGGTCTTATGAGGACTGTCCATCAATATTTCTCAAGCAGGTGTTATTAAAGAGCTATTTAAAAAGTATAAGACCCGTTATTGACTATGAGGGAGCCTTTATGTGTGTTAGATGTTTTGCAACTCAAAATATTGGAATGCATTCAGAAAACCTTTACAAGTCGCTTTACCAGATGGCTGCCATAATTTCTCTTGTAAAGAAAGAGTGGAATATTTGTCTTTGTATTCTTTGACTTACTGATTTCTAAAAGGTGACACTATTATGATATATAGATGCAGGACAAATTAGTGGCTGCCACATTACATATTGATTTTATTGATTGCTGTATTGGTGAAAGGAATAAAGAAATTAGAAGTAAGAATTCCTGTTTCCAGTTCAAAGTTAAAGAGTTTTTTTTCATATTAAGGCAGGAAGGTTGTGGAATTCATTACCTGGACATTTAAGACGTGCAAATGGTTTATCAATATAAATGAGCATTAGATATCTGGTTTTCTAAAATTCTACATTCTCTAGTGATGTTTATTAGGCAGGGTTTAAATTAGCTAATGTAGGTCCTAAGTTTGTTAATTTATTCATTGAATCATTAATTTGCAATAAGAACTTGAATGTTAAGTGTAATGATCTTGGTTATATATGAATGGATAAGATTATTAAAGGCTGGACACTTATCAGGTTTCATTATGAAGTTGTGAATTATAAAAAGTTGATGGTTATATGGTAGTTCAAGCCAGTGGAACTGCATGAAAGTGATGGATTATTCGAGGGAGAGTGATTACAAATGTGGCTGCTTTATTGTAGCAGTAGTCTAAAGTAGTAAAGTGGATCATAGTTTAATAAATATAGAAGCAAATTTGAAAATAGTGGGATGGAGGGTCGAGGCAGTGTGTTTTTTTAGCAGAATAATATGTGTAGGTGCTGATTCGGTACAGGGAAACTCATTTATGATTAAAAAAAAAAAAAAAAAAAGACCCAAAAAGATTGTAGAAACTTTAATCAACTCTACCACCCCAGCAAACTGCCTTCAAGGCTGTTGCCTATTGTTTTATTTTAGTTTACAATTTTTTAGTTGTTGTTATAGATTTATTTAGGATGCATTTTTCTTGACTCTATGTCTATTGAATATGATATGTTGAATTTGAGGTTTTCATCTTTGTAGACACCTAGCCATCATGTCTGCTGAACAAGTTCATTGTATGTTTTGAGGAGGTTATTGAATAAGATATTTTTTTAAGCTTCCAGTTGTTTATAGATAAAAAAATTATTGAGATTTCTGGGTTACCAAGGAAGAGGTGAAAGTTATAGTGCAATGATTCTACTCCAATGACAAATGTGTGTGTTATTTTTCTGTAGAGTGCAAGGATCTCTGTCTAAGCAGATAACTGTATAATCATCAGTGTACTGTATAATGGTGGTACTTTTAATGTCTGTATAAAGATCATTAAAAGGAGCTCTAAGGATGGAACCATGAGACATAAGAAATGATATTGAGGGAAAGTTAAAAAGTAAAATAGCCATTTAACTGACTGAGATTTATTGGCAATGTAGCTGTGGAACCAAGCCAAAGATTGGTCCAACACTGATAAATTTTGTAAGAGAAAGTAATTTGACACTGTTTCAGAAGTCCAGGAAAAGAGCAGATGTGGGATTTCCAGTGATTTTATTTCTAATACTTATAATACTCTTAACATTCTAACATGCTGCCGAGAAATGCTTCCCCTTATATTTCATCTTTTTATATGCTCTTTTGTTTTCCTTTATTTTCTTCTGTATACATTTCTGTCTTGTAAATGTTCATTACATTCCTCCCCAGCACCCAGTTTCACATTTAACTTTTCCTCTCCTTCTTGTTCATTCAACAAGATTTTCCCCTTTATTCCACATTTTCATCTTTGTTATCCAGCATTCCTCCTCTACCTTCCTTCCATTTTCCTGCCAAAAATGATTGTCTTCTTTCACACTACTTCATCTGTTATGCTACACTTTATCACTGAACTCTACATAATCAATTCATACCTTATTTTCTGTTAATACACTTTCATAAGATCTTAGGATCATAGGAGGTTAATAGGCTAATGGTCCTGGGGCCCTTACAAGCCTAGCCAAGAGTTTATCCCCAAAAATAAACCTCAGTGAGCACCCGTCGCCCCTGTCAATAAGGGTCGCAGGTGGAATCTTTGGTATAAATTTGTAGTTTCCCATCCACTCATCACGGTTGTGTTTGAAGAGGGTCATCAAGGTGCTCTGTTTGGCGTGCATGGGAAGTCTATTCCAGCATTGCAATTCCCATTCTTTTGTAGAATACCATACCCCACACTAGTTACATCTTGTTAACGGACATTTGTTTGTCAAATTATCTAAACATCCTCTAAAGTAGAAGACTTGTCTGTTCTTGATAGTAATTGTTTCGCTTCCATCATTTACAGTTGAAATACTAGACAGCTAGTAAACAACAAGTAACACATGCTTTCCAACCCCAGTAAATGTTCCTTTTTTGTCCATGGGTCTTGTTTAACAGTTCTCTTTCAAAAATATATCCAATGTCTTTATTTCTTCAGTCCAGAACTTTTGAATTGTTTTTCTGTTTTGGTGTTTAAATTTAAGTCATTAACATAGTTTATTGTGTGGGCTTCTATGTGTTATAATCAAAAATATCGCTACAAACTTCTGTTCTTACTCTTCTCAAAAGTTACAGTTGTCAAAGTGCTGGGGAAAAGATAGCTCAGAGAGCGGCAGTGACAATGAATCTAATATATCAGTAATATATCAATGGAAGGGAATTAGATTTATTTATTATTTGTTTACCGGAAAAGTCTGACTTGGGGCAAAGCCAATTTTCAGAGGAGGCCCTGGAAGAAATGCTCCAGATGCATGTCTTTGTAATGGGGTAGGAAACCAGAGCACACTGAGGAAACCCACACAAACTCAGGTAGGACATGCAGACTCCATACAGAAGGGACCTCAGCCAAGAAGAGAACCTTTTGCTGTGAGGTAGCAATGCAACCACTGCACCACTGTGCCATCTGAAATAGTGGTGTTCTGCAGAGGCTAGTTCAGTTCTCTGTCTGGATCTCTCAACTGTTTTGTGTATATAATCCACACTAGAAGATAGAAAGGGAATGACTATAAGGAATCCTGACAAACTGCAGAAATGCCTGCCAGCTTTGCAGTTTAGAAGTTTTTGTCTGACTATACCAAGGATGATCCAGGGTTGGTTAATTTTCAGGGGAGACCCTTATGATAGAATAGCTCTTCTTTAGTCTTATATGTTATAGCTCTGAATTTCTATCAAGCTATTATGGCAGTAAAATGAGCAGACAATGGATGGAATCATTGTTGTTCAGGAATTACTTAGCCTGGATGAAATGTGTCTGTTAAATATGTTCCTTTACTTTCTTATAAAGGGAACAAACAACAAATGAATGAAATCTCTCTTGTAGATAAGTGAATATGTAGCAAAAGGAATCCTACACAAGTACAAGTTCTAAGGAATAATGACAGGAGGCACTGATGTCCTCATGGTCTTGAAGAAATGCAGCTGCTGCATGCATCTACTTCATGTTTTTAATCAGCAACCAACCACCACTGCGGACAAAGTATGGAGCTGCCCTGTAATTGGTCAATCACATTATGATACTTCTCACCAAACTAACAAACTGGGTGAGGACAATACTTCAAATTTAATATCTTTGGACATTTCCAGTCAATCCAGATACATTTTAAAACTAATTTTACATGTATCCCAAACAATAAGTAACCAGTAAAGATTTTGCTTTAACTTAAATTCTATTCTTAAAGATGAATGTGGGGATGGATATATGACTATGGATTTTTAAACATTATAGGTTAGTGTTATCAACTGATGAACTCATGAATCTTTCTCTGTACTTTGCTAAGAACAAGATATCCTTTTTGGTAGCACTTGTCCCAATTTTTATTTCATGAGTATTTAAAGTGATAACAAAATGGCAATAATTTCAGTGAAGAAATTCAACTTCCTTTCACAGTTGTGAGACCTGGCATTATAAGTCCCATATTTCTAAAGAATTTTTGCAGGGGGATGGGTACATGCTACACTGGAGGCCTCAGTATTCAGGTCTGAGCCTA
>NC_056737.1:131538884-131653884 GCF_019279795.1 Protopterus annectens | reverse complement strand
GATTCCTGGGAGTTTCTTAAAAGTATCCAAAGTAACTTTTATGATGAAACTAACTTCATGATCAGTATAGACATTGTTGAATTATTTCCAAGTATCCCTCATGCTGTTGGTCTTGAATGGTTTAATGAAGTCTTATGTTCGTCATCTGAATTTAGCCCAAACACTATTAGACTGGTGGTTGAATTTATGGAAATTATACTTGAAAATAACTATATATATTTCAATGGAGAGCTGTTCAAACAGAAGAAAGGGGTTGCCATGGGTGCACCATGTGCCTCATCCTATGCCAATATTGTTCTTCATCATTGGGAGAACAAATTTATATTTTCAACCCCTTGGTCGAAGTTTATTACACATTACAAACATTTTTTGGACGATATTTGTGTGTTATGGAATGGTAACCTTAATGAGTTTATGGATTTTATGCTTTATATTAATTCTTCCACACAATTTTTAAAGTTTACATACAATATCAGTGAGGAAGTTTTGAATTATTTGGATTTCTCTCTGTCTAAAAATCAGCATACTGGCACCTTTCAATCTAAAATTTTTAGGAAAACTACTTTTTCTAATTCCTATCTTCATTTTGATAGTGGACATCCCTTTTATCAGAAGAAAGGTATATTGAAAGGCCAATTTATTAGGGCAGCTAGGATGTGTAGTACAGAACAACTATTTATACAAGAAATGAACTTTTTAAAAGATCTATTTTTAGATAGAGGTTACCCTACACACCTAGTTAATAAGGTGGCAGAAGAGGTTACATCTGACAGAGAAAGTAAATATTTTCCCCTCTTAGGTATAGTGGCAAATGAGAATAGACGTGTTAAACAAGATGCCCAGTTTGAGGCACATAATTTATTTATACAAACCTTTAGTAAGGATTCGTTACAAGTTGAAAAAATTGTGACAAGGTACTGGCCAGTTTTAACATTACAAGAAGACCTTAAAGAGTTAGTGTCGGACAGGCCCAAATTTGTGAATAGAAGAAATGTTAATTTGAAGGGATTATTTGAAAGACAGTTTCACAATAATCATACACAATCTACCCCCAGATTAGGTACATACAAATATGGGGCATGCAAGCAATGTTCATACATAATTAATGATAACAGCTTGCATATAACTTCAAGGAATTTTAAGGTTAAATCAACAAGACACTATAACTGTGCAACAAAAGGAATAGTATACCTTGGTATATGTACCCAGTGTTTAAGTTTTTACATAGGGAAGACTGAAAGGTCTTTGAAAAGAAGAATTTATGAGCATCTGTATGATGTTGCGAAAGAGAAAGAAACTAATGCCTTTTATAAGCACTCTTTAAAATGTCCAAATATGCAATTAAAATTCATGGTTTTAGAACAAGCAACTCAGAATCCAAGAGGGGGAGATTGGGAAACTTCATTGGAATATAAGGAATTGCTGTGGCAATTAAAATTAAATGCCACAAACCCCCCTGGGCTTAATGACAATATTAGCATTAAGAGTGTATTAAAAATTAGAAGGGCCAGACTATAATAAAGATTATAATAAAAAATAAAAAATAAAAATTTTTTTGTATTTGCATAATATTACATCTTGATGCATTTATTGTATAAATATTTTATTAATTTCATTAGCAATGTATAAATTTTATATTACATTTTGCTTCAGTTGCATTTTATGGTTTATATGTATAGTAAGTTGTTTTTAGAAGTTTTAGGAATTTTTAAGAACTATTATATATGTTTTTAGGATATGAATATATTATTATTATTATTAATATATTTACAAAAATACAATGAATTATTTGAACCCCAACAGATTTCAACAAATATACATGTATGGTTATAGTAGGTTATACCACAAGTTATATATATATACATATATATATATATATTTGATATACCTTTAAGAATGTCACTTATTAATTTTACTCTAATTAATTAATTAGATGTAGGTCAGATGACCATTAAGAATTATAAATAGGTTTGGGTTCCTCTTATACACATCTTGATAAAGCCTGGTATTAGCCAGGCGAAAGCGCTTGTTTTAAATTTGACTGCTGTTTTCACTGTTGTCACGCCTATTAAAGACTTTTTGCAGAAAACTTTGTTGGTTGGCTGTCTTTGCTGTGGTTTACATCTTTCTTTGGATACCATCCAAGAAATTGAAGGCAACATTTGTAGTAATTATGCCACATATTTCTTTGAGTAGGCAAGAAGACAGTGAAAGATGTATTAGTGGAAAAAAATCTGGTTAGAATATATATCAGTAAAAAAATAGTGTGTAGAATATATTCCAGTGGGCAGGTATGATACAATGGGCACCCAGTGTCTAGATGGAGGCAGGCTACATGGATGTGTGCTACTCAAAAAAATCAAGATTATCTGGGTGAAATGGATGTGCAACCCCCAAAAGAAGAAAATAAAAGAAATGTCTAATTTATTTCATGAGTCAAACATGCACAAATGCAATTAACTCTAACAGCGGGCACTGCAGGTTGCCTTTCTTTTTATCCTGTTATATAATTGCATTCTTCAGTAAACACTGTGCTTCTCTCAGGGCATGCACAAATCCAGCTATGTTGTACTATACAGCAAAGAAAGATGACTGCCTGTAAATGTCACTGATGAGTTGCATACAGAGAAGACCAAATAGGTAAACAAGCAGAAGGCAAACTCACACAAGGACTATGACTTTTATGTGGTACTGTTACCTCTAATGTAACCCTAATAATGTAGTTCATATCCTGTTCCTTAAACCTATAGGTAAGGGTCTATTGATGTGCAGTGGGACAGATGTAGTAACCTTCAATGTTATTTATTTATTTTTATGGACTCTGACCAACATGTTCATAATGATTTAGATGGGTCTATATTAGAACACCGAACATTCAAAATGTCGAGTGTTCTAATATCGAACCCTAGCAATTGAAAAAAAAAACATCGAACATTCGGAACAGCAAATTGTTTCCTAGGGAAAAAATTCACTGTTCCAAAATACATACAAACAACACAAGCTCACCAAACAAACAGCAATCCACACACATACACCTAAACTCTTACACCTAATCCTACACTAAACTATACATACACCACTAACTATCCACTTACCTTAACCCAAACCCTAACCCTAAGGTCTGTCACTATTGCACAGTCACCTCACCCGTGCCCTAACCCTAACTCACTTAACCCGCCCTAACCCACACGTCCACACAATCGCACACTTACCTGAACCCGACCTGTAACTTTCCACCAGAGTGCTGAAAATACAGAGGCAACAGAAATGGACAACCAAATTCTTTCCCTAGGAAAGAATTCGGTTTCCTGATACTTTGATATTTTCAGCATTTGCTGAAAATGGATCGATATTAGAACACTCAACATTTCAAATGTTTGGTGTTCTAATATAGACCCGATTTAGATGCACTGTTAAAATGTTACCTGCCTTGTAGCATGACTTGACCTAATAAAAAAATTAATTTTCTAGCAAATCATTGAAGATTACAATCAATGAATCATGCCAGAAAAGTTTAATTAATTATTTTTAGAGTCTGACCAGCCCAGAATGTTTATAATGACTTTAATAGACTGTTTAAATGTTACCTTATATAAGCAGCTATCACTAAATTTGCCACATACCTGAACCTGACCCTAGTAAAAGGTTTTGATTTTCTGATAAATCAGTGAAAAGTACAGTCAGTAATGCCAGACATTAGAGATTCATGTTTCTTATGGTTCAGAAAATATATATCAAAGTAAAAACTGTTGCACTATTTTTTTTAATTAACTAGAGAAATAGTTGAAGGGGGCATGGCCAAGATGCCAGTCTGATAGCAGCAGAAATCCATAGTAGCTCTGCTTAGATTTTAATATACTGACAGGAAATATACTTTAATTTTTAGAAAAATCTAACTAAAAGTATACTAAAAGTTAGATTAACATAGACTCTTTATTATTTTCTAAAAATTAATACATAGTCAAGAGAATGTTTTAATTATTCCTGTCAAGAAGTTTTCTACTGGAGATCTCAACATGAGCAACTCGAAGAGCCCACACCAGGAGAGTGCAGTGAAGAAAGAACTACATCTTATACTAACAAACATCCAAGAACTCTCACTAAAAACATGAGCAACTCGAAGAGCCCACACCAGGAGAGTGCAGTGAAGAAAGAACTACATCTTATAATAACAAACATCCAAGAACTCTCACTAAAAACATGAGCAACTCGAAGAACCCACACCAGGAGAGTGCAGTGAAGAAAGAACTACATCTTATAATAACAAACATCCATGAACTGTCACTAAAAACATGAGCAACGTGAAGAACCCACAGCAGGAGAGTGCAGTGAAGAAAGAACTACATCTTATAATAACAAACATCCAAGAACTGTCACTAAAAACATGAGCAACTCGAAGAGCCCACACCAGGAGAGTGCAGTGAAGAAAGAACTACATCTTATAATAACAAACATCCAAGAACTGTCACTAAAAACATGAGCAACTAGAAGAACCCACACCAGGAGAGTGCAGTGAAGAAAGAACTACATCTTATAATAACAAACATCCAAGAACTGTCACTAAAAACATGAGCAACTCGAAGAACCCACACCAGGAGAGTGCAGTGAAGAAAGAACTACATCTTATAATAACAAACATCCATGAACTGTCACTAAAAACATGAGCAACGTGAAGAACCCACACCAGGAGAGTGCAGTGAAGAAAGAACTACATCTTATACTAACAAACATCCAAGAACTGTCACTAAAAATGGACAAATTTGAAAACAAAATGGATATTATCAAACAAGAATGCAGTAAACAACTGGAACTTCTAAATGGAATAGTAAAAAAAAATCTGAACAGATTCTTACCTTAGAGGAAACAGTAACTGACCTAGATAATAGAGTGACAGAAAATGAACATCACAATGAATTTCTCCTAAAACAAAACACCAGGCTGATTGAGAAACTGAAAGACCTTGAAAGTAGATCAAGGAGGAATAACATAAGAATATATGGAATCCCTGAGAAAGAAGAGGGTGCTAACATGATTCAGTTTCTCAATAAGTGGTTTTCATCAACATGCCTTAATCCCTCTCTTTTGGAATTATGAGGGCTCATCGGTCCCTGGCATGTCCAGCTTCATCTCTGAGTTCATCTAACCCCAGGTCTATAACAGTTAGATTTCTTTCCTCACAAGACAAGGACTTAGTGCTGAAATCAGCTTGGACTAATTCCCATATCAAGATGGCTAAAAAAGTTATCCATTTTTGACAATGGCTACACTTCTACAGTCGTATCCAGAAGAAATGAATATGTTCCTCTAATTAAGTCCTTGAAAAAAGCCAATATTAAAGCTCTAATTCTTTTTCCTGCAAAAATAAAAATCCCCTTGCCAGAAGGAGTGAAGATCTTTGATTCCCTACAAGAAGCAGTAGAATTTATCCAAAAGAAGAAAATACTGTTGGACATAGAAGAAATGGAATGGGAGACAGGCAACAAAAAATGGATGGTCTGTGAAGGAAGGAGCAAACAAAACTAAGAAACTTAAGGACAAATGAATAAATTCCTTCTAATTTTAAATGCTTTGTTTTATGAATCATAATATATTTGATTCTGGAAAGTCTCTATGCTGTAAGGTAATGTGAATCATTTTTATTATTAACTTTCTCTTTTCCTTTCTATATCTACTTCTTCTAATTGCATATAGTACTAAATATTTAAATAACATTCTCTCTCTCTTTCTCTCTCTCTCTCTCTCTCTCTTCTTTCTTCCTATTCTTTTCTGTTACCAATGTTCCTTTTCTCTCTTTTCCCCATTATAAGTACATTGCATACTTTTCCCTTTTAAATATATATATATATGTATATATATATATATATATATATATATATGTGTGTATATATATATATATATATATATATATATATATATATATATATATATATATATATATTAAATAGATCCTTACATGAAAAATGTTAGATAGATGACTGAAAAAATGGTTAAATTATCTGATGTTTCTTGAAAAGTCTTGGAAATAATGACAATATTCTTAACCTTCAGTTTATAATATTTATACATAATTTTATCTGATGTGTATTTCTGGCATATCTACATATTAGAGGTGCTATTATATGTGACATATTCATATAGCTTCAGATATATTGGACACTCTCATTCTAATGTATATTTCATGGATTCAGATTTTTTTAGTTGCTTTCATAACACTTTTCTTTTTTGTTTCAATACTATATTCTATGCAGAAATGGATAATATGTGTCATTTGGTATTGGAGAGGTGGTGGATGGATGGTTTAGTTAAGTTTTTTAACTAAACCAGAAATGTTATGTTTCATGTATGGGTTTGTAAATAGTTTTGGGTTTTTGAAAGTAGTGCTTAATACACATTATGCATCCATAATAAGTACGTTTTCAGTAGATTTCAAGTCAACATGGAAGAAAGGTCTTTCATTTAGTAATTACATGCACATTATAGTCAATGGCTTATGAATGTTTATCATTAAATATTAATGGTTTGAACAATAATGTGAAAAAAGCTGGTTTGCTTAAATATATCAAAATGCATAAAGCCCAGATCATCTTTTTACAGGAAACACATCTATTAAAAAAGATCTATAAAAATACTCATTCAATGGCTATACTAGTCTGGCTGATACATGTTGAAGGACTAAGAGAAGGGGAACTCTTATTCCATTATAGAATTCCATTATAGATACAATTTCAGATAAAAAGGGGATGCTAAGCATGGTTATTTTGGAAATCAGTATGAAGTATTATACTTTGATTAATACATACTGGATACCAGGACTGAGTACTAAATATGTTGACAAATATCTGGACCTGATTACTTTAAATGCAAAAGGGGAAATTATAGCAACAGGTGATTTTTGCTGCCTATTATCAGGCAATGATACTTCTAAAAATGGTAAAATAAAACTAACATCTCAAGCCAAGAAGTTAAATGACTTTGCAAACCAGATGAACCTTAAAGATATACATGGTTTAAGAGAACATTATTCTTTATTCTAATACTCATTATCCATATTGGTTTGGTACACAAACTAACACTGATAAGGTCTTTGTATCAAATAATATATACTCTAAAATAAGTGAATTATCTATAATGACTTGTCCACTTTCAGACCATAATGCTATAAACTTTACATTAACTACACATACAGATGATTTAAGATTTCTACAGAGAATTTCTGCTTGCATAACTAAGTTAAATGACTTAGGGAATGGATAATGAAAGAAATAGTCATGTTTATGGAAACTAATTATAATGGTGAAGTCACTGATACTATACTATGGGACACCTTTAAAGTTTATATATATATATATATATATATATATATATATATATATATATATCTGTATATATATATATATATATATATATATATATATATATATATATATATATATAGAATAGAATAAACTCTTGGTACCTTAAAAAGGAGAGAGTGGGACAAAGAACTATTAGACTTACAAAAAACATAGACAAGATGACAAAAATGGATGCAAAACCAGATAATGAAGTGGCATATAACAAAATTACTAAGTTAAATCAAAAATACTTAGAAGTTCTGAATTATATGGTAGCCATAAACCTGGAAAAATTGAAATTAAAATCTTATGCTGTAAATACCAAATATCTACATAAAATAGTTGTAAGATCCAAAAAAATAAACAAACAACATCTTATTAATGAGATTAAATATAATGGTCATATTAGAAGTGTTCAGAAACTACAATAACGATATAAATAATAACATACCACTTTTGGAGACAGATAATGTAATAAATAATTTTATTCAAGAAAATATAACTTCTAAGGTATCAATGCAACAAAATAACATATTATATAAATAAATAACACTAACAGAAGTGAAAGAGCAAATACAAATTTTAAAAGATAATAAAGCTCCAGAGCTGGATGGAATAATTCCTGAACTATATAAGATTTTTTCCTGAATATATAATAAAGAAAATGATGGTTAAGCAAAAATGTATAACACCCCCATTGTGGAAATACTCAATTACCCCCCCATATTAAAATAAGGTAAGCACCCCAAATCTTTTGATTCATATAGACCAATTTCATTACTAAACAGTGATTATAAAATTTTCATGACAATATTAGCTAATAGGATAAAGAAAATATTATCTAATCTAATACATAATTATCAGACAGGGTTCATTCTTCATAAAAAAGTGCAAGATAACATTATTAAATTAATATCATTAATAGACATAGCATGCAAATACAAAAAAACCCAACTATTTTCAGCCTAGACATATAAAAGGCTTTTGATTCTATTAGTTGGTCTTATCTACAAAGAATTCTGATTTATTTTGAATTATCCTCAGATTTTTGTCAACTTATTAATGAAAATTTATAGTGGGGCACATGCTTATGTGAAAATTGGATCATGTCTATCCTCACCACTAGAAATCCACAAGGGAACTAGATAAGATTGTCCTCTGTCACCATTATTGTTTGCTCTCTCAATGGAACATTTTGCTACATATATCAGAGACAAGCAAAATATAAAAGGTTTTCAAATTAATAAGGACTATTGTCCTAAGATACAATTATTTGCTGATGATATGTTGTTAACTTTGGGTGATATTGATGGTTATTTGCATGATGTTATAAATATGTTAAGCAAGTTTGAAAGAATTTCAGGGCTTAAGTTTAATCATGATAAATCCAAAACATTACTAATTAACAAAAGGATCAACAAAAACCTAAGAGAGAATAGCCTGTTTAATTGGGAGAATGATGTATTAGAATATTTGGGTGTCAATATGAATAGTACATGGAAAGAGTCTGTTAAACTAAACTACAATAATTTAATAACCACCATTAGTGAACTAATCAAATGGAATAAAATGTTCTTCACAATGGAGGATAGGCTCTCTTTAATTAAAATTATAATTTTACCTAAAATTTTGTTTTATATACAGTCACTGATACTACCCCCTCCCAAAAACGTATTTAAAAATTTTGATTCCATGCTACTTAAATTTTTATGGTTCCATGTAAAACCTAGGATTGCATATAAATGGCACATTAGAGCTTGGAACAGTAATGGAATAGCATTCCCTAGCTTAGATCGTTATTCCAAATCAGTTATAATTAATGTAATATTACATTGGATCATACCTACCTATACATCTGGCTGGAAAACAATGCATGAGATTCATATAACTGATGTCAGAACTATAGAAAATCAATTTAAGGAACAATATGGAATAAGTAGAGTTTATTGGCTTTTATGTGAATTGTGTTTATTTACTAAGAAGTTTGATCATTTTTCTAATGGCATTAATCAAATATTTAATAACTTTAAAAATATGATTGTAATTACAATAATAAACAATTTCTATTTCTTATATTCCCTATAGCATACTCCCCTGATTGCCTAGATTCCTTCAAAATAAAATAAATAAATAAATAAATATTCACTATAGCATACTCCCCTGATTGCCTAGATTCCTTCAACATTAATGCGATGCAAAAATTAAAGAAAAATAACTTGATATTCTGGCATCAATTTATTGAAAATAAGAGAATTAAACCACTAAACTCTCTGTTATGTAGTTTTGATACTAATCAAGACAGTTGGCTGTTTATACACTCATTATGGCAGTTTATCGAAAACAAATTGAGAGTATCAATCAACCTAGAGACTGAATATATTCCTAGTTTGATTCAGCTTTTTATTAGGTGTCTTGAAAAGACAGATTATCAAAAATTAAGTATCTCACCTATCTATAAGAGAAGACACTCTATAGTTTTACTCAGATTTTTGGAATTGCTATGTAAAGATTAATGGGGAACAAATATCTGATTAATCCAAAACATTGTTATTGAATTTTACATATGGTACCTCTTCTTCATTATATTGGAGATTGTATATATGGAAATTTATAAATAGGAATTTCTATACTCCACATAAAATAAATCTTATACTCAAAGGCAATTAAAGTAAATGTTGGAAATGTGATGAATTACTAGAGGCCAACTGGATTCACATGTTCATTGAATGTAGAAATGTTGTTCAATATTGGAAAGACTTCAGATATTTTACAAATGATTTATGGTCTGACAACTGTCAAACTTCTAACTCATTAATCCTATTCAATGTTCCTATACCTAATTTAATACCTAAATCTCAGATTCAGTTACTCTGGTCAATTCTTGCAATTGCCAGAAAAGTTATTACTTTGAACTGGAAAAGTAAACAAGATTTGATGTTTAAAGATTTTATTAATTTAGCAAAAGTTGTTTGTAAAAAAAAAACTGTAAACTATTTGTTATAGAACTCATAACATTACTCATAAAAAAAATAGCATGGCAAAAATTGGAAAATCTTTTGAATAAATATGGGTAACTTCTCATGGATAAAATGATTGTTTAACATGGATGAATGTAAATATTGTAAATAGTTTTGTTATTGTTTTATTGTATTTGTTATATGTACATTTGCATATGTTTATAATGAAAACAAAATAAAAATGTTTTTGAAGAGTGAAATAGTGGAAACTGCCCATCATTGAGACCTTTTGCCCTCTGTTCATTTTTGGCTGTTTAGCATGCAAGTTGTGAGCTATATGTGCATGATATATATATATATATATATATATATATATATATATATATATATATATATATATACACACACACACACACACACACACACACACACAGAGATATATATATATATATATATATATATATATATATATATATATATATACAGAGAGAGAGAGAGAAAGAGAGTTGTAGAAGTTCAGCAGATAGTGGTGTACATGGTGGACTGCACTGTACAGCAGGAGGACACTAGCTTTCGCTAGGACAGCAAGTACAGTAATGAAACTTGAAGGGACAAGTTATTAAAAAATAAAAAAAGTAAACAGTAAGAAAAAGTTTAAACAATAAAAAAATGTTCTTGCTAGGCAAACGTAGGATTGGAGCTGATCATAGTATAAAGTGCTTTCATTTTTTATTTAGTAAACAGAACTTCTTCAGAATACTAAAACTGTGAGCAAAGTACACAAATATATAAGTCAAGGCAAACAGGTTTTAAAATGGCATTATCCATAAAAAATGGCAGGTGCCAATAGAAATGTAAAGCAACATATTAAGGAACCTATGGTTGCAAAGTAAGTCTGTATACAGTAAGACTACACCAAGTAATAAAACTTAACCAAGTAAAAACAAGGGGAAAAGTAACACACTAGTGTTAATTAACAAGCTCTGTGGCTATCTCTGCCATTTCAGTGCACACTTAATGTTAAGATTTTCATTTAACCCTGGACTTGCATCTGAGTGCAACTGTAAATGCCATGCCAACTCTTTGACTTCCCAAAAAGTATCAACATCTCCAAAAAAACAAGTTTACATGTTCCAGATTAAAAAATTGGAATTTTTGAAAACCAGAATAATACTGGCTATGTTTAGCTAAAGCATTTTTCAGATCCTTATGACTAATGGCCGCCCAGTATTTTTTAACGCAGCTAGACAGTTTTCAGGAAGTCTTGCCAACACAGAAAGTTTGTTTGCTTTCTGCAATGAAACTCTGCTTCAGCTTTGACTGCAAATTTATTCTTGCAACCTCACAAAGTGATGTACTCTTGCACCATCAGAGCTTGCTGATCATATCCACTAACAGTTTACACCCACTGTAACCACTTACTTTGCCCCACCCTTTGATGGCTTCACACAGTATATGAAACACACACAATCTTGATAGATGGCATTGTACAGCTACATTATTTAAGAAAAGTAAGAATTTTGTCATAAATAATGTATAATAGCAATAACTGACTCTTTGGTGTGGTATATTGAAGATTACCCATGGTTGGTTTTATTTAATTACTCGGGCTTCGCCCTCGTGATTAAACCAAACCAACCGTGGATAAATCTTCAATATATCACACCAACATCATCAGTTATTGCTATAATTAGCAATATAAATAACACTAAAATTCTCTCAAAATGTTCAGTTATCAGTGGAAATATCAATTACAGTTTTCAACCATCTAAAATTTCACCTGATGCCATGAAATAGTTTGCAAGTCACTTGTTCTTTTAAGTATTAAGTACATATGAAAATATTAGCAAAACAAGCAAAGAAGGCCCAAAGAATTAACTCTGTGGTGTGAAATAAATCCATGATAAACGATAAAAAAGTACACACACACAGAAACACAATTGAGTAAAACAACCACCGATTTAGGCGACTTCAGAAACAATAATGTGTTCTCATGGCCATGTATCTCTGGTACAGGACAAAAACCACCACTTGGTGATAAACAGCACCAACAATCCATTGAATCCCATATAAATGCCAGTGGTGAGAGTGGTGATGTACACATTCCAGTAGCACATAATTCCACAACCAGCAGCACCTCCATCTATGCTACACCCCCCAATAATGTGGATGGAAGTTTGGGCACTAGAACGGGTTTTGTGGCCACTGACACTAAGACAACAGAGAATTTGCAAATGCATGTTGTCAGGCAGAAAACCAATATGTTTCGCCTGAGCCGTTCTTTTTCTCTACCCTTACCAGTAAAGACAATGGATACGAGAACCAGAGGTCGTTCCAGGAGCAGAGTTCGAGGAAAGTGGAAACATCAGAATGAAGGAATGGACATGTCCATAAAGAGAATGTGGACAGTACAAAGTGGCTGTTAGTATGGAATATTTCTAACAAGGTACTTTCTGATATTGAATGTTCTATACTTAATAGAGGATTAACTTTTATTCTGGCCTATAGAACCAATCATGCAAATACTGTTATTGACTTATGACTTTTTGCCAGACAACTTATGTTGAAATTGATCTACAAAAGTGAAAGCAATGACTCTGATACTATGACTTTTCAACATCCCATCACTTTTATACTCACAAACTTTCCAGTTTTAGATGTTTTTGAAGTTATGTGAACACATTTTTACAGATTTATTTCTTGATAGTAATAGAAGGTATGGTTTTAATAATTTAACTTTTGCAGAGCTTCAGGCACTGAACCAATTGATGAATGATGATTCAATAGATATTAGACCAGCAGATAAAGTTGGTCTAATTGTTGTTATGAACTCTGATTTTTATTTTAAAATGATGACAGATAAGTTGAGTGATGCTTAACATTTCTCAAACTGATGATGAAAGTATGATATCCAGTTTTAGTTCTTCATTGTACAATACTTGGATTGACGGGGCAATAACTGAAGACTTGTATAAGCATTTTGTCATAAAAATACCATTGGTTCCATGTTTCCAAGGATTTCCCAAGATTCATAAGAATACGTTGATTCTCCCTTTTAGGCCCATTGCTGTGGGAGCTCACTGAGCCACTCTCTGTTTATGTTGAAACGTTGCTACGTCCAGTATTGGATGGATATGACTATGCACTGAGGGACACAGAAAATGTTTTGAATTATATATATATATATATATATATATATATATATATATATATATATATTTAGCAAGAGTGGTCTATATGTTGAGGGGATGTATGTTAGTAACCTTAAATGTGAGATCACTTTTCACAGTAATTCCAAATGAACAAGGAATTATGATGGTAAAGAACTCTCTATCACACTATAGTAGCTACGACCATGCTCATATTGAGTTGATTAGCTATTTACTTGAGATGGTTTTGGAACATAATGTTTTCATTTTTGATGAACAATTGTTTCATCAGTATTCTGGCATAGCTATGGGCACACTGTGTGCCAATACCTACGCCAATGCAGTTCTAGCATGGTAGGAGGCACAATTTGTTATGAAATCAGAATGTTGGGGCATATATATTCCCTTCTTTAGAAGGTTTGTGGATGACCTCTTTTTGATATGGTGTGGTACTGAGCAAGACTTGCATGAGATCCTGGAATATTTACATAGCAGAACCTCATTTTTGGAGTTTGCCATAAAGTCATCCCTGTGTGAGATTGACTTCTTTGATGTAAAGGTGTTTAAGACTTAGGACAATAAGCTTTCAACTAGTCTGTTGAGAAAGTAATGTTATCGTTCTGCTTATGTACATCTGAATAGTATGCACCCCTCACACATATTTCAAAATGTTATTAAGGGGCAAGCGATGAGGGCATCACAACTCCACGTTGATGAAACTGATTTTGAGAATAGTATGTGCGTTCTACGCAATGATTTCATGAAGACGGGGTGCAAAATTGAAGAAATAGAGAAGGGTGTTAAGGAAGGCACTATACTAAGGAATGATTCGGCTAAGCCTTTCTTTGCTACACCAATAAAAGATAATGTTAGAACTAATAGGGTTAGCAGTACAGTGAGAGTTCCCCTCACTTTCAGTTGTGATACAAATGCACTTAGGAACATCATTTCTAAAAATTTGCATATTTTACTTACGGACCCCTCTATATCTGAGATAGTTGTGGGGTGCCCTACTTTATATTACAAGAATAAGGAGAACCTAAAAAGGTTACTCTGTTACCCCAGAATACACCAAAACAGACATCTTGATTTAGGTACCCATAGATGTGGAAAATTTAACTTTTGTGATTTTCTCAGCCTTCATGGAACATTTTTTCATCCTGATATGGAATGGAAATTTCATTTCTCTGCTTCAGCTGACTGTAATACCATCAATGTGGTGTACTTCACTTTTTGTGAGGCATGCTCTTCATTTTATGTTGGTAAAACAAACTGTAAGTTTAAAGAAAGAATCAGAGGCCACCTTTATTGCATACATAAGGTGAACATAGTTAATGTCCTAGCAAAGTATGTTAGCACTGACTACACTTTTAAATGTATATCTATAGATGTGGTGCAGACTGACATTAGAATGGGTGATGTAGAAAATAAGACAGAGCTAAGGGAGATTAGATGGATAATCTCACTACAGTCTCATAAGGCCATGGATTAAATAAGTCTATATTATGACGTTGAAACACAGTAACAGCAAACACCTAAATATCAATAACTATTCAGCGAAATGCATTTCCGCAATTTGCTGAATACTTAAAGGGCAAACAAATACTTGCCTGCTACCCAACGGAACTAAATTTACCTAAAACAAACCCACCCATGTGGTTGGCTGCACCCCCACACCCCCTGATGTGGGGGGTTGTGCCCCCATACCCCCAACTAAATATACCAATAACGATATCGCACTACAGTGGAGAGAAGGTCAAAATTGTGATGTTGGCCAACTACATCTTTACCTTGTAAGTATTCAGTGAATCGCGGAAGTGAATTTTGCTGAATACTTGTCAATGTTTGTGTGTTTTCTGTTATGGCGTTTCAACGTCATAATATAGACTCGAATAAATGGACATATCCCTTTACGCACTGTTTTAAAATCTAGGTGTCTGAGAAAAACATTATTTCTGTAGACCTTTATGATTTTATTTTTTATATTTTTCTTCTTATATATTTCTTAAAAGTATGTTTTTTGTTTCATGCTTCATAGAAATCGAGTGTCTGTATCTTTAAATGTGTAATTCCTATGATTGGTTAGTTGTGTAGCAAGTAGTAATGTAATTCTATTTAAATGTGGATGTTGTATGTTCTCACTATTGGTCTGAAGAAGCTATTTTATATAGCAAAAGCGCTCACCAGTTTTACTATTACATAAGTTCATTTTTACTCGGTTATGTTTCTCTCTGTGTGTGTGTGTGTGTGTGTGTGTGTGTGTGTGTGTGTGTGTGTGTGTGTGTGTGTGTGTGTGTGTGTGTGTGTGCTTTTTATCATTTATCTCACATATTAAAATAATGCTTATTTTCAGATTTACTCATAAACTAATATCTTCAGTATCATGTAATATAAATGGATATTGACAATGAAATTATCTGTCACCTACCATGGAATTTCAGACCATACTGCTCAATAGTATGCAGGTCTGTCAGTTATGAAAATATGAACATAAATACAAAAATATTAATAGTATGCCTCAAAGAGTGATTAATTTCTGTACTGCAGGACATCCTAGATCAACACTCTTAATGTCATTTTATTAACTATTCCTTGCTGTTATTAATACTGCCTATTATTAGCTGGTAAGTCACTTAGTTAAAGAAGCCAAACCCTAAAAATATCTTTATACAATAAGGCAGTATGGGTGTTATCTGCAAATATATAAGAAATGCTGTCTAGCCCTGATTGACTTAATGCTAAGCTACAACAAATCGTCAGCTTTTCCCAATCATCAGTATTAGCTGTGGGAGTACACATTAATGTTGGAAAGCCAAAAGATCAAACTCACCACTTAATCTGACATACCACATCTTTTTTCAGCAGTTGGTAAGAGACTCTCCTGTATTTTAGGCTGCCTCAAGTCTGACCGTCATGTAAATTCCATATTGTACAAAACCAGTAAAAAATAGAATATATTTACATGGTTAAAAATTCCTTCTTCTCAACCATGTGACAGTGCCTTTGACTTGAGAGTGTATGCGTTGTTTGATGTATAACATGTATGGTATAAACATTGCTTACTGCACTGTTATTATTTATGATGACATGAATGACTCCTTTTAGTATAATAGTAATAATAATACATTGTTCTGTGCTCAATTTTCTATGATGACATCACGCACATTGCATCACTTATTATGCACTAGAGTCGGCCACAATGTGTGGTCCATGAACTAGATGCTAACAATATGCCACAGCTAAGCCATGTACAGGTTATGTATTGCAGGTGGCCTGATTTTCTGTTCTCTATCACTGTGCCTGCTGCCATTTTAATCTGATTATACTGGTTGCCCCTCTACAAGTATCCTGCACATTACTCAGAAAGCTGCAGATAAAAAATATTCAAATTACCTTGTCTAATGTACACGAAAGGTCCCTAAACAATGTATCTGGGTTTCTGACTTGTCCTCAAGGTGAACATGAACTGAAAACAGATTGGGATTGGCTTTAAATCCTATCATACCTTTCCTCAGCCAATGACTAGGTATTTACCATCATCCATGGCTATGATGGATGGGCAGTATCACAGTTACGAGTGACTGAATGACAGCACACAGGCTAAAACTACAGTCACACAAATTCATATGTTCAGTCACTTCTTCAACATGATAACAGGTCTCCATTTACATTAAAAGATGCAACTTTATATACTTCAGCATAATATGTGTCTTATATTAAGATGACTATATCTAACCATGTTCAGAAAATGATTTAACTAGTTCATTTATCTGAATCTTGTTTAACTACATACATTCATTCGCTGTTTTGAGATCATGAAACCAAAGCTGAATAACCTCAAAATGTAATGTTTAGAGATGCAGAGGTGTGAAGGTGATGGGAAGGCTTTCACTCCTGGAAAATGCTTTAGTTCATGCTTCTGGTTAAAGTCAACATTTTTTTGCTGTTGATTTTAATGCTGCTTTGTTTCATGTTCCAATCAAAGCAATTTCAATTATGGATCCAATCCACCACACAGAAACATGCCAATGACATTATTTCTTTTTTCTCAGCAATTAGGTTCATAAGTTCATAGGTAGGTACTAGGCTATCTACCCGAGGGCATTTATAAGCCTAGCCAGAGTGAGTCGGCTTTTGCCACCCCATTGATTAATTAACTGATCCTCTGTCAAGCAGAGCCAAGGAAATGATCCCAGGGGTGTATTTTCTGTTACCCATCCACTCATTAAAGCTTCTCTTGAAGAGTGTTAGTGAGGGGCTCTGCCTGATCTAATTTGGAATTTTGTTCCAAAGCATGGGGAGTCTCTGTGACAGGAATCTATCCCTCCAGCATGTTCTATTTATTGTTATGGTGAGGTTTAGCTCACTAGAGCATGTGGCTTGCAGTGACTTGGATTTCTTTAGGTGGAGCATGTCCATCAATTCTGAGTTGGACATGGCTTTGTAAGTCAGGCAGAGATCACCTCTGAGTAAGTGATATGCCACTGAGTACAGCCGGAGTTTTTTTCAGTCGGGCTGCATAGGACATATGTTTGAGGCCAGTAATCCTGCTGTTGGAAGTGTCTTGTGAAGTACATCCCAAATGGGACATTGTACTCTATGATGGGTCTAATGAGTGACGAGTAGAGGGGCACTATAACCTCTTTATTTCTAAATGCGAACCCTTTAGTAATTAGATGGGCCACATAGAAGGATTTCCTAACTAATTTGGCAACATGATTGTCAAAGGAGAGATTACTATCTACCTGGGTCCCCAGATCTCTTATTACCTCTTCTGTATTAAGGGGGCTGCCACCTATGTGGTAATTTGTGGGTGTTTTGTTTTTCCCAAATGGGATGACTATGCATTTTTTGGCATTTAGCTTGAGGCCATGACTTTGACACCAGATGTCCATCTCTGTAAGGCCCTTTTGGAGGATGTCCGTGTCAGCCAGAGAGTCAATTATGGCTCCCATTTTTCAGTCATCAGAAAACTTGGTTAGCCATAGTCCTCCTGTGTTTGCCTGTACTTCTGAGAAGTATATGCCAAACAGAAGGTGTCCCAGGACTGAGCCTTGCGGGACACCACTTGTGACTGGTTTAGAGTTGGACCTGGAGCCGCTATTCTTACCGTGTGAGTTCTGTCCGTAAGTCAGTTGGAAACCCATCCCATGACGTAGGGGTTTATGTTCAGGATGGTGAGTCTTTCTGTAATACCCGAGTGGGGAATGGTGTCAAAAGCCTTGGCGAGGTAAAGGTAGGCTGTGTGAACCACCTTTCCCTTGTCTATGGCCTTGGTGACTGTCTTAAAGAAGTCAACAAGGTTTAGTAGGCATGATCTGCCCTTAACAAAGCTGAACTGGGTCGGGTCAAGTGTTTGGAGTTTCCCAATGTCTTTGTTAATGAGTTCCATGATTATGCGCTCCATAGCCTTGCAGACCAGGCAAGTCAGGCTTATGGGGTGATAGTTACCAGGGTCAGTTGTGGCCCCTCCTTTGTGGAGAGGAATAACCATTGCTGTGCGCCACTCTATGGGCATGTAGCCTGTGGAGAGCCTGAGGTTGAACAGCGTGTTTAGGTGGGGGGTTAGTTCGTTTTGTAGTTCATGCAAGACGCAGCCTGGGACACTATCTTGTCCCATTGACTCTGTGTTTTTGGCTTTTGAAAGGGCTGTTTTCACTTGCGGGTCTGTGATTTTTGGGACACTACACTTTTCCGGTATTATTGTGGGCGCCCTTTTGGAGGTAAGAGGAGGGTGAAGTTTGCACTGAATCTATCTGCCAGGATGTTGGCAATATCAGTAGGTTCAGTATATTTTGTGCTATTTTGCACTAGTTCAGTGAATATCTGTGAGTTGCCACTTAGATTCCTTACATAGCTAAAGAAGGCTTTGTGATTATCTTTTGAATCCTTGGCTATGATTCTTTCAAAGTTAGCCTTGTATGGTTTCATGAGGGGACCTTAGTTTCTTACTGATACTGATCAGGGATGTCTTTCCTTCTTGGAATTTGCTTTTTTTCTGAACTAGTTTCCTCCTTCTGTTGTATAGCCTGTTTATTGCAGTGGTCCATCAAACTGGTTTCCTTCTCTTAGAGGAGTGAGTCTTGGTTTTGCTATGGATGGCCCCATCCATGCATCCTTGTAGGTTCTCATAGAGTGCATTTGTAAAGGTTTCTGCATCTTGGGTAGTGTTGTCCTTTAGCGTGAGGACTGTGAAACTTACCACCTCTATCTTAAGTAAGGTGAAGTTTGCTTTAGAATTTTTTTTTACTGTGGTTGCCTTAGTTGGGGGTGCTGGTGGGGTGTGGACATCCAGAGTGATTAGTTTATGGTTTGATCTAACCAGTGATGGGTTTACCTCCAGTGTGAAACACCTGTCACTCATGGTGGTGATGACCAGGTCCAATATGTTTTCACCTCTGGTAGGGGAGTTTACCAGCTGATCCAGGGCATTTGAGTTGATGAATTCCAGGAAGCGCTGGGCCTGGGAATTTGTACTTGAGTAGTTTTCCCAGTGAATGGTAGGGTAATTTAAATCGCCCAATATCAGGGTGTTTGGTAGGACCTTCATGTTTTCCATTGTGTCAAGAAAGGTGGAGTGGTGGTCCTGGGTCATGGAGGATGATCTATAGCAGGCCACAATTTGCATTGCAGATTTGCCCAATGTTAGTTGCACATGGATGATCTCAGAGGTATCATGCTGTGCCACTAACATGGAGGTGTAGGTATCCTTGATGAATATGGATACACCCCCTCCTTTCGTGTTTCGGTCCGTACTCTGTGGCCAAAACGTGTGGTATGTGTTGTAGCCTGGTAGTGCTGGGGTGCTCTCTGGAGCCTTGAACCAGGTTTCAGTTACTGCACAGATGTCAACATTCTCCATACTGAGGAGTGCTTCGAGCATGTGCATTTTGAGATTTGAACTCCTGGCGCTGAGTAGCATAGTCCTCAGTTTTTTGTTAATTGTGCTGTTTACAGAGGTGGGTTTGACTTTTGTGCCTTGCTTGAAAAAGGCACTATGGGGGCAGCAAGAGCCTTGGCCAGTATTCGAAAGCCTAGGAGTGACAGATGCAAGCCATTTCTTGTGAAGCAATGTGGCTTGTCGAGTATGTTGTCCCAGGCTGACAGACACTGGATCCCCTTTGAATGACACCAGAAGCTTAGCCAATTGTTGAAATTGATCATTTTTTTCTTTATAATGAGATATCATTCTTGGTGAGGACAGGATGCAACTCAGGGTCAGGGTCATACCAGCCTGGGCTACATGATCCGAGAGCTCTTCCATGTCTCTTTTCATGTAGTCCAGGTAGGTACATCTCAGGTCATTCACACCAACATGAACAATGACAGAATCATATTTGTGTTTGTTCTGGAGTAACCTGAGTGCTTGTGTAATTATATTATAAATTTCTACAGCACTGATCAGAATGCCACAGACTGGAAGGTACATCCAGCACTGTAAACCTTCTTTTACATGTACAGTACCTGCATTAGTTACACCTCCCCAAAAAATGTTACTGCCCTCAGCAGTTAAAGTAAGAACTCTATCCAGAAGCTCCAACTTATATTGCAAGCTTGCATTAACATTCCTTATTGAAACCCTGCAGTTACTTCAATTTTATTTATATTAGACGTCTCTCACCTTCACACCCATACATTACAGGCCTGCATCTGTAGTCTTACATCTAGACTCTAGGCTACAATGAAAGTAAATGCAAGATTTTAGAAATTAGCTATTGCAGAGAAAATATTAATGAGCATGTAACTAATACTAAAAACATCTAGGACTGGAGACTTCCATCAAATGTTCTGAAAGAGGAAATTTAAAGTAGACTTGCTAGGATCAGTATCAAAACTTTGCAAAGGGCTGGATTTCACACAGTAGGAGGCTGTTTGTAGAAGAGTCCATGCTGTGTTTTTCTTGAAAGTTATTGGCACATGGATGGGAAGCAATCCTCATGCAGAAGTTTATGAGTAAGGATAGTGAATGAATAATGAAGAGAAGAGCAGTTCACTCTGCAATGGGTATGCATTTGTTGTTGTTTTACTGTCTTTCAGAAATGCTTTTATCCGCTAAACCAATAAATCTACACATTCAGAGAAGAACTTTCTGTAGGAAATTTGCGTTATAAGTTGTGATAAGAATAATAAAATTTGTACAAGTCAGATTCAGCCAAAACAACTAAGCCAAATTACTATAACATAGTGGCACACAGACACATTATCTTATAGCACTTATGATCTGTAGCAGTCATTAGCAAAAATCTATAGGTTCATAGGATGGTACAAGGCTTGCTATCTAGGAGACTAGCCCAAATTTTCCAGTCGTCCAATAGCACAGTCTGGTTAAGTGACTTACTCAAGATCACACAGCAAAAGAGTGCTGAAGGAATCAAACCCTGTTTCACAGGCGCCACAAGCCACAGCCTTTGTCACCTACCTTACTATATTGTGAGATCCAAATGCAGAAATAATAAAATCAGCAAGCAAAGGAGAATAGTATTGTTGGAACTGAGTTCATCCTGAAGTCTTGCTGACTACCTTCATGAGGTGGACCCTGTTTTTACAAAATCTCTCCAAGATGACACGTACATATAGATTGTATTTTATATAGCCTATATCATGGACAGAAGTAGTTTAAAAATAAAAAAATACACTGGGTGCACAAGTTCCAGGATAAAAAGTGCCCAATTCTGGTATGTGCACTGGTACCAGCACTTGAAATCCTGAAGCATAGAAACATTCCTACAATGAGGCTAGACCAGGCTTAGGGGAACGATGGCCCCCCTTTTGTAGAAGGAAGTAGTACTCCACAAACATTACAAAAATAGATAGGCCAAAAAAGAACCATAAAGATGATAGAGTGGACTTCTGAGAATAAGGAAGAAATTATGTATTGTTACTATTTTGCAACTTGCAAGAAGCCCAGAATTTCCAGATAGAAAATACTCAAAAAGATTAACAGAAAATATGGAGGAAAGAATAATACTTGCACAAGAAAAACTGTCAAAAGCTTCAAATGCAGATTTTTGTTAATTAATACAACACATCCATGAAAAAAAGATTTCATAGTCATATTTATATCATGCTGTCGATACATGTAACTCTGTATGAATTGCAGGAGGCAGGTCTGGACACATTGCAGGTGCTGCGAAGAACACTTTTAGCCAACATCAAAACAGTACTAATTTCACAAATTTTAATCATAGTTGGACTTAGGAATGGGGTGCATTCCCTTCATAGTACTAGAAACCTGAAATACTTGTAGAAATTTATTTATTTATTTATTTATTACATTTGTTTACAGGGAAATTCTGACTGGACACAGGTCCTTTTTCAGCAGAGACCCAGGGAGAAAATCTCCTCAGAATAACATGGTAGATGGTAAACAATAATAATCAAGGCATGAATACAGTAGAGGTGATCATGATATGGAGAAATACAGGAGCAAATTAGGTACAATTGAGTAGTAAGTTCTAATTAACATTGAGAAATAAGAAGTAAAACACAGTGCTACAATTTTTTTAAAACAGTAACTAGATAAGAATGATAATAGACTAAACAATTAGCTTAATCCTGGAAGGATTAACAAACAGTGAGTAATCTTCAGTTCAGTTTTATAGTGATAGAGGGAATACTCTATCTAAATCTGGGAAAGGAGAGAAGGGTTGGGGGGTTATTAGTCTGGGTTTGGTCAAGGACAAAGTCAGTGAGAATTTAGGTGAGATTTAAGTGCAGTCTTGAAAAGACTGCAGGAAGGAAGGGTAGTTATGGTAGTTGGAAGGTTGTTCCAGAGCTTGGATATAGCGCAGGAAAATAGTGCTTCACCTGCTGAGATTTGGCTTTGGTGACCTGGAGTAGATTTTTGTTGCAGGAGCGTAGTAGTCTGGAAGAGTGGTAGGGTTGGAGAATTGTATGGAGCGATGGGATTCGGAGAGGGTGTTTTACTAGTTTACAAGCAAAGGTGAGTTGAGTTTGGTGTAGGAGATGAGGGAGTACAAGACAGTCAAGTTCTCTAAGGGAGACACAGTGGTGGCTGTGGTAAGAGGCACCAGTGGCAAATTTTGAGATTTTATTGTAGCAGGCTTCGAGTTGGTGTAGATCTGACTGTCTAAGATTTGTAAGTATTCGTGATGTGTAGAGTATAGTGGAGATTAGTGATAGAGATTCTTGGTGGTTTGATGAGGTATTGGCAACTTCTATATAAGGCACCCAGTTTTTTGTGAACTTTTTTATTGTCAGTGATATGTGGGTGTCAGAACCTCTTGTTGCTGCCTCACAGCAAGAGGTTCTCCGGTTCGTTTCTCGACTGGGGTGCCTTCTGTGCAGAGTCTGCATGTCCTCCCTGTGGTCTTGTGGGTTTCCTCCGGGTGCTCTGGTTTCCTCCCACATCCCAAAGACATGCAGTAGGTGGATTGGACACTCTAAATTGGCCCTAAGTGTGAGTGAGTATGTGTGTGTGTGTGTGTGTGTGTGTGTGTGTGTGTGTGTGTGTGTGTGTGTGTGTGTGTGTGTGTGTGTGTGTGTTTGTGTGTGTATGGCTTCTGTGGAAGGTTGGGCACCGGGCTGGCAACTCGACACCGTAAAACTCCACTGCCAATCATGAGTGGACAGATGATCTGCTGTGGCAACTCCTAACCGGGAAAAGCCAAAAGAAGAAGAAGAAGTGATATGTGGGTGTCAAATTTGAGATTATTGTCTATCTGTACGCCAAGTATTTTTGTGTGAACTGTTGGTGAAATCGAGATATTATCCTTGGCTTGAATAGTGAAATGTGGGATGTCTGGGGTAGATTTGGAGGACTAGAAGATGAGGAGTTTGGTTTTATTTAGATTGGGAAGAAGTTGGGTATTAGATAGCCAGCTTTCAACTGAAAAGAAAGCTTCTTGGGTGATCTGTTGGAGTTTTGTTAGAGTTGGGCCTGAGCAGATGAGGGTGGAATCATCTGCGTACTGTATGAGGGAGACATGTTTGGTGGCAGTGTGCAGGTTGTTGGCGAAAAGGGAGAAAAGTAGGGAGCCAAGAATGGAGCCTTGGGGAACCCTGAGAGTAACAGGGAGATGAGTGGATAGACTGTTGTCCCAGATGACTGATTGCTTGAGACCTTGTAGATAGCTGTGGAACCAGTTTGTGACCGGTGTGGAGAAAGCAAGGTCAGATAGAACAGAGAGTAGCAGATTGTGTGACACAATGTCAAAGGCTTCAGATAGATCCAAAAATACAGCAGAGGAGAGGAGGTCATTATTTTTGTGATGGAGGACACTGTTGGTGAAGGAGAGGTGAGCAGTTGTCGTGCTGTGGTGTGGTCAGAAACCATGCTGGGTATTGGAGAGGAGGTTATTGTTAAGGAGGAATTTGGAGACCTCTGACTTGATGCATTTTTCAAGTACCTTGGAGAGGAGGTAGAGGATGGCAATGTGGCAGTAGTTGGAGAGATCAGGGGAGGGGCCACCTTTGTGGAGGGGAATGATATGTGATATTTTCCATAGCATGGGTACATAGGATTCAGATATGGAGCGGTTGATTAATATGGAAATAGGATAAGCTAGGACATCAGCTGCTATCTTTAGGTATTCAGCAGGCAGGTAGTCAGCTGCTAGTTTTGTGGGTTTTAGTTTTGTCAGTAGTCTTTTTATGTAGGAGGTAGGTACTGTGGAGAGAAAGAAGGTAGGGAAGGGTGGTTTTGGGTTGGGTGAGGGGGGAATTAGTGTAGGGAAGTGTTTTTTTGTTAGGGATTGCACAGATTCTGTGAAGTGTTTATTGAAGGAATCAACAATGCTACTGGTGGAGAGAGGGGAGGTTAGCAGGGGGTGCTTACTTTTCCTGGGCAGAGTATAGAATTAATTGTGGACCAGAATTGCTTGGGGTTGTTTTGGGAGGAGTTTAGGGATGTCTGATAGAAAAGGGCTTTGTCTGCTTTTACTTGCTTTTTGACCTTGTTACGTGGTTCAAGGAAAAGTTGCCTATCTGAGGGGTTTCTAGTTATGCACCAGCGTTCCCATGTTTTATCCCTGGTTTTCATAAGGCCCCTGGTGGGTTTTTGTAGCCAGGGGGAGATCTTAGTTCTGATTCTGGTGTTTTTCAAGGGGGCATGGGAGTTAAGGATGTTGAGGAAGGTACTGTTAAAGAAATGGACTGCTTTGTCTAGGTTAAGGTACTTTATAGGTGACCAGTTTACATTCTGGAGGGAGGAGGTGAAGGAATTGGGGTTAAAATATGCTTTGTTGAGAATAAGTCTGAGGGTAATAGGGTTGCAGTCATTATGTGATTTTTTAGTAGGAAGGTTGGGGAATGGTCACTGAGGGAGTCAGGTAAACAGCCTGCTAGGTAGGTGTGAGGGGCTTTGTTAACTAAGACCCAGTCAAGAATGGTGCGGTTATTGATATTTTTATTGATCCTAGTGGGGGGTTGTATTAGGTGAGAGAAACCATGGAGGTTTAGGTGGAGGGCTGGGTAGTTGCTATTGCAGGATAGCCAATTGATGTTAAAGTCCCCAAGAATGATAGTTTCTTGGGGTAGGGAGAGATTGGTCCAGTCTAGTAGGTTTTCAAGTGGAGGTATATTTTGGCCTGTTGGGAAATAGCACCCTATAATGTTGATTGATTTTTTAGGGTTTAATTTGAGGGTAGTATAAAGCATTTCTTCCTTGTCAAACTGGGGAGCTGATTTGGTGAGACTATGGATATTGAGGTGGTGTTTGTACAACAGTACCACATCTCCTCCTTTTCTGGATAGTCTGTCCTTACGGAGGATGTTGTATTCAGGTGGGAGTATCTCCTCACTTTTGATGTGAGGTTTGAGCCGCGATTCAGTTATGATAAGGATGTCAGGGGAGTAGAGGGTTATGTAGGCATGGAGGTCTTGGATTTTATTACAGATGCTTCTGATGTTAAGAGACATAATGAGGAGGTCATTTGGGTTTTTGTTGCTTGTGATTTAGGTGTTGAGGGAGTTGGTTGGAAGGGAGTTTGTGTAGATATTGGTGATTGTGGGGCCAGGGTTGGGGTGCACATCTCCACTGAGAGCAAGTTTAGAGAGAGTGTTGAGAATATGTTTTATATATGCAGTAACAATGTTGTTGTATTTTATGGAAATTTTGTGTTCAAATGTGGTGGGGTTTTGGTAACTGTGTAGTTGTACTGGGAAGAGGTACTTTGTGGTTGTGGCATTGAAATTATGTAGGGGGGTGTTTGAGGGGAGTTGATGTGAGAGTGCAGTGGAAATGGTTGGGGGTTATGACTGTAGCTGTTTGGTAGGATGTAATGTAGGCTAGAATAGTGCAGGTGAGGATTACAACAGTATTACCTAGTGGCATGGTTGCTTTGGGTTAGGATGTGAGATTAATCAGGTAGGTGGGGTAGGTGGGTAATGACCAAGTTATTATATACATAATACAGTACAACCAGAAATTGTAAAATTAATACCATATTACATCAAAAAGCATGAAAATCAGTTTCTATCAGCCAATAGACTATACAATATAGTGATAAGATCCATATTGGTCCAAGGTAATCACCACCTATATGTCCCCTATTTAGATTATATATAAACAAAATTAAATATAGATGAGTATGTGCTAATCAGAAATAGGATAGGGACACCTAATGTAAACTACAATATAATAACAAAATGTCTGGCCCAACTGTATAACTCAAAAACCCATGCACCAACTCACCAGCAAGATGGAACCAAGAAGTAGGCCTGCCTATTACTATCCCTAGATGTTAAGAACAATTTAACACAAACAATGATTATAAAAATCAAAAAAGAATGAGATATATAGCACAGATAGTCCTAGACACACAGATCTAAATAAAAAAGGCAACAACTATTGTAATCCCAATATAACATAGACTCACTAGTAAATAGGGCTTGTTACCCACATAGATATTGTTGCAATAGTGAAAAATAGATGTATGAAGTCATTGCCTTGAAAAACAACAATGCTCCTTTAAGTAACAATTACAAAACTTGCATGAATGTATGAATAGCAAAATCCCATTAATCAGACCCAACCAACCAAATAAAAAAAAATGTATTCACTTGGTCTGACCTTTCACAAAGGGAGACCATGCATGCACACAGACGCACACATGTAGACATGCATGCAGGCAGAAGCACACACATACTCATTCAGACATAAACACTTATGCACACACACACACACACACACACACACACACACACACACACACACACACACACACACACACACACACACACACACATGCACACACACACACACACACACACACATACACACACACACACACTGCACTTATGGTCAGTTTAGAAGTGTACCACTTCTTTAGGATGCAGGAGGAGGAGGAAGAAACAGAAACAGAAGCACCTGCTGTAAATCCACATGTACACAGAAGTGACAAGCAGACTTCATGTAGACAGGACACCAGCAGACTCCATACAGACAGGACACCAGAAGACTCCTCACAGGTAGGATACCATCAGATTCCACACAGACAGGACACCAGATGAGAACCTGTTCTTAAGTGCAACAAATAATATTCTGTTTTTTCTCACACTTTGCTCCCATGATCTGCAGATTTTCAGCCTCCTCTTGGACAATTTATTCTTTCATTCCCATTCTCCAGGGTGAGGGTTAATTAGCAGATGCCACCACTGAGACAGCCAGAAAGGCTGGTAAACATGTTTTTCATATACCCTACAACCTCTTACATACTCTGGTGTAAGGGGTTGGAAGGTAGGCTGCTCAATGGGTTGACAGTGTTTGTCAGTCTCAGACCTCAGCAAGGGTTGCCACTGTCTTTTACTACTCCCACTTCCTGAATAACTCCTCCAGTGCCAGGGTCACTAGTCAAACCTAGGTTACCTGAGAGACAGTGAAGGGTCTTTCCTTCTGTGCAATGGAACCAGGTGGCAGTGCCGTGGCCACTAATCATCCCACGTTAGCTGTGTGGCAGTCAGAACTCCTTCTGTCTGTGCAATGAAGCCTGGATAGCAAAAGTAAAATTCTGAAATGCAATTGTCAGAGATCTTAAATCTGTAGACTTTATGTCTGCGCAGATGCTTTATAAAACTCTTACATATTTTAGAAGTTTTGTAACTGTTAAAAGAGGTTATGTTGGTTTGAACATTACCTTTGCTTCAGCTACACTAACATTTGTTCATTAAGAAATATTTATGACATAAATTATTAAGGAAAGAAAGAAAGAAACTAAACTTTCACATAAATTTTGAATAAAACTTTAATACGTACTCATAATTATTGCTGGCATCATAATGGGCATACCATTAAATTTAATTTCATAGCTTTCACAGATTAAAAAGACTATTTTTTCATTGTTCCATACACTAGCAATTTTTCAGTCAAAATATCCAAGTGCATGTCAGTACTTTTGTATATGGCATTAGCTTTCATATTACATCCAACTTAATTATGATTAATGCAACTGATCTTTAAATGGTGGCTTAAATACACTAATCATTAACTTGAAATGTAAAAAGTAAACTCAATATAAACTACTTATATTATTCACCATCAGTTTACAGTTAGATTTACACTTAGTGAGATGGAGCATACTTGCCTAAGTAAGGCTCGAACCGCTGTTAAAGTGCATTTGTAGGAAGTGAATTTTAAACTGTAATCTTTCTACAAGCTTTGTTTGATTATAACTGCATCTACATCTAACTGTACCTGGATTATATATTTTCACTTTTCACTGTTCATTTGTTTTACTTAATGCTCTGCAGAAATCTAGTCAAAATTCATGTCATTTCCGAATGGATAGAATTATATATCTGCTTTACAAGTAACTGTGGTTGGATGACACAGTTGAACATTCAGCAGATTTATTATTTCTGGTAAGGTATGCACTTTACTAATTTAGAAATATTTTCAGCTGTTAATTCAGCAGTAATGAAAGTGAACCTGTTGACTTCTGTTTAGTTGCATGATAGACAGGGACTTGAATGCAGTTATCTCATATCTCGCAGAATCCAGATAAATAAACAGAAAGTAGAGACTGGGACACTCACTATGCAGAGGTTGTAGAACTGTTAGCTTGGCATTTAAGTAGACCTACTCAGCTCTTAATGTTGACAAATTATACATAAGAAAAACAGTTTTAAAGCAGTCATTCATCTGTAGGATTAATCAGATAGCAGTCTAATATAGGCCATATGGATTGAATTTTGCATTTAACTTGCTAATGGCTAAACTGTAAAGAAGTACAAATAAAAAAGGAACACACTTTAAAATAAACTATTAGCCATACACGAAGATATTAAGAAGTATACATTGAGTGCTTTTATCTATGGTAAGTCAGGAGTCTAACTCTGAATGCATACTAACTAAAATGCCACTCTGTATACATGTATGGCCGTGTGTCATGTGACAATCAACCAATAAAAACTCTGGCACATAAAAATAAAAGTATGTTTAATCCTATCAACATCAGCACACATTTGATATTGATGGAATCATTTAAACTTGGGAGTGCAGTGACTTGGAGCTGTTGTTGCCACTATCACTTGTTTGACCTTTAAATAAGCATCTTTATCTCCTGTTCCTGTACTAATCTTTAAAGTTTGCCAATTACAAAGTGTGCTGTGCAAACCATTTGATGCGTCCTCTCATTTGATAACATAAAGTGCTGTTAGATTCATTGTGACTGTGTGTAACGTGTTTTACCAATGTAAAGTGTCTCACAGCTGTAACAAATAGCTATGAAAGCCACATCCTGAGAGTTACAGTTATAGTGTGTCAGTAAACAATATGTGACATATAAATATCCAACAAAAATATACAGGGCCTACATAGATAAAAGAAATATAAAGGGCCTACATAGATAAATAGGCATTTATTAGACATGTGAAACTGCTATGTGTTCCATGGTCTTTCTGTCACTTGTCAAACTAGTTCCTCATTTCCTCCTAAAAAGATTTCAATTTCCCCTCTTTTTGTGTATAAATGTGAGAATATTCTCTACAACTTAGCACCTTGCACCTATTCTTAACAATGCTTTTGATATTTACTACTGCGAACACACACACACACACAAACACACACACACACACACACACACACACACACACACACACACACACACACACACACACACACACACATACACACACACATACACACACACACAAGTAATCACATTTCTTATGTTAGTATTATGTACTTAGGTCCCTACTAGACTTTGTGATTTAGACAGAGTTGGATTAGTGAACATGCAGCCCTTTGTCTTTGTTAAACAGAAGACTAATACTCCTGGTGGGAAGGCTTTCTTCCATGTTGTCAGATGTCACTGTTTTGGGGTCTAAAGAAGGTTAAGTATATAGATTAAAAGCATGGTATACATGCATTTAGTCATCTGATACCTTGTCGGCATACCAAATGTCGAAAGCAGTGCAGCAGCTTCTCATATGTCCGAACTGGACATAGTTGAAACACACAATACCACACCCCCTTTTTGACCCATGGTAGCACTTGTTTAGGTGGTAAAGCGTTCGGAAATGTCGCATTTGGTGTTTCTTGCGACATTCTGACCATTCACTATTTTAAAATTTGACATTCTGGTTTGGAAAAACTAACGTTCGGAGATTGTTTCAGCAACTAAATGCATGTATACCCAAAAGTACTCAACACCTGCATAGTTTATATAGTTTGGAATAAAAGACTGCATGCTTCTCATCTACTTTTTTGCTAGTGTCTTTTTTTTAAGTGTCTTCTTCCTGTGTGGTCATAAATGTCCAGATATCCAGTTACTTCTTGCCTGTAATAAAGAAATAAAATGTGCTTCTTAAATGGAGGGGGTCTGAAAAGTAGTTAACCAGTTAAATGCCAAGATTTGTAGTGGACTGTCTAACACAGTAGCTCCAGTGTTTCAGAAGCATCTGTCCTGCTTTGATTCCCCACAGGGTGGCATCACTTTTACCTCCCGCTACTTATGCATCACCAGCGTTTCTCAAGGCAGCTGAATGATACTGCTTGTCTTGTATTCTGATGGGTCACACTACATTATGGAAGGTGCATGGATGGTACCACTGGTGCTTGAAGGAAATCAAACATGCCACTCTTTTAGGCCTGAGATCTGAACAAAGTGCATTTGCAGAAAAGAAATGGCAAGTACAGAGTAGAGCATGCCCTCCTACCCCTGTGTCATGACATGCAGTGCAGGAGGAACACATGTTCTCCTACCCCTGTGTCATGGCATGCAGTGCATTAGAAACACATGCTTTCCTACACCTGTGTCATGACATGCAGTGCATTAGAAACAGATGCCCTCCTACCCCTGTGTCATATCATGAGGTGCAAGAGGAGCACATGCCCTCCTACCCCTGTGTCATGACATGCAGTGCAGGACAAACACATGCCCTCCTACTGTCATGACATGCAGTGCAGGAGGAGCACAAGCACTCCTACCCCTGTGTCATGACATGCAGTGCAGAAGGAAGGTTCTACTTTAGTTCAGGGAATGATCAGATGATCAAACGCTGTTAGGTCGAACACTAAGTGTCAAAAAGGCAAAATAACGAACAACCGGAACAACACATTTTTTCCCAGGGAAAGAAATTGCTGGGCCGGCCGGCTGGGTTGTGCTGTTTCCTCTACTGTAGTGTGATATTGGAGTTGGTATATTTAAGTAGGGGGGTGTGGGGGCACAGTCCCCCACATTGGGAATGTGGTGGATGAAGCCCCCCACACTTTATTTAGTATTTAGTGGGTTTTTTTTGGGGGGAATAGTGATTTTTTTTTCCCCTGGTTAAAATAAATCGCTGTTCTGGTTGTTTGCTGTTTTGAGTGTTCGAGATTTAGGGGTTGATATAACAACATTCGACCATCTGATCATTTGTTGTTATAATATAGACCCAGAAGGAACACATGCATCCTACCCCTGTGTCATGACATGCAGTGCAGGAGGAACACATGCCCTCTAGCATGGAAGTTAATAAACTTTGAATTACAAATAATAAAAAATAGGTCCACTCAGAGTAAAATAGCCATTAAATCCAAAACAATAAAAATAGGAAAAAGTGCCTAAGACAAGCAATAGATCAGGAAGAGCAGTTCATTAATGAGTACTCTCATTTATAAAGATTCAGTGACATTTTTAAGTTATGTTTTAGACAGTGAACAGGGCTTACAGGTACACTAAATTTTAATTGTATACTGAAATCGAAGTCACTGCAACAGTAAATCCCCTAACTTGTTTTTAAATAGTGACTGTGTTATGAATAATGTTCTTAATGTGTTTTATGCCATCAGTCTAACTTAAATTATGTGATTTTTAAATTAACTCCCGGATTCACGAATCCTCCGTGTAAGACTAAATAAGTCTTACTCGGAGACTGCAGTTGAACGGTATGATGTCAGTGTGCCATAAATATTCATGAGGGCACACTGACTCCACTCCAAGTCTAACATGGACTATGCAGGAAAGCAGGGGGCGTGTCTGACTGCCGAGCAGTCCAAAGGTCCATGCCCCTGCAAGTGTCTGAAATGTAAAATGACAACACACAACAGCGAGTCCGCTCAAATGTCCACGTACCCAACACTGCACTCCCTGACATTGTAAACCCCCAGCACAGTTATAAAAAGTAAAACTTTAATTTTTTTTTTTTATAATTCCCGATATAGCTGCCCGTATTTGTGCGTGTGTGCGTGGGTGTGCCTATTGCTTAGCTGCAGTTAGCAATCTCGACATGGAAGAGCATAATAAGAAATGTCAATGCAAATTACGCCCAATAGCATAGTGGTAGAGCCTTCGCATAAAAAGAAGGCATTCACGGTTCAAGTCCCATCACTCTCCTTCCTATTTTATGTTTTAAATTAGTATATGAAATAATTCCTGATATATATGATTAAAATTTTACTAAAAAGCATTGAAATGGCCTATGTATCAGTGAACAAAAATGTATATTTATAAAGGATCCTGACATATAATTGCCCGCAGTTAAGCAGCGCTTTACCCAGCGCAATATAGTTGCTCGTAGTTAAGCAGCGCTATAGCCAGCGCAATATAGTTGCCTGTAGTTAAGCAGTGCTTTAGCTAGCGCCATATAGTTGCCTGTAGTTAAGCAGCGCTGTACCCAGTGCAATAGAGTTGCCCATAGCTAAATAGCGCTTTACCCAGCGCAATCGGTTTGCATGGAGGTGTGCGCCGCACCAACCAGCGCACCATAGGGTAATGTGGAGCAACGTAGAGCAAAGTTGCCTAAACACAGCCACACCCCCTAGCCTGTCTGGACAGTAGTAAAATAAAAAGCAATGACAAGGTTCGAACCCGGGACACTGTGCACCATAATAAAAGCACTGAACCACTAAGCCATGACAGCTTAGGATAAACAGCCACTGTTAACATACATATACTTATAAATGTTAGATTAACCATTGCTAAGCAGGTCTGCAGTCAGCCGAAAATTTTCAAAAACGGCCAATCACAAAAAAGTGCGGGAAATGCGGCATATTTAAGCCCCATAGGCGGGAATACTCGCCATAACTGATTGTAGCTCCCATCTGCAGTTAGAAGGACTGGTGCTGGAGAGGGTACACGCTTTTGAGCACAACGCTGGGGCATCGAGGAGTCAAAATACATGGTTTGGCTCCTTGTCCACCATCATGAGTCAAGACTCCTGCAGGGCCAGTTCCAAGGGACAGAGTACAAAGCAGAGGCTTGGAACTGGTTAGCTCATGACCTCACCAGTGTCACAGGCGTTCCTTGGACTGGTGAGCAGGTCCGTCACCACCATGCAGACCTGAAGAGACGGAAGCAGGATCTACTGAACCAATGGATAAAGGAGGCCAGTGGGATGCAAGATGCCCTACAACTCAGTAGGTAGCCATGGAATGCAGTATGTACGACATGCTAATTTATGCTATATAATGGATAGGTATGTCTCAATATCCCTTCATTTACTTCACAGCTGCAGGTGTATGTGCTGTGAATCAGCAAGCCTATGTAGGTAGGCTGCTAAGGCTGCACCACCAGGCAGGTTAGTAATTATTCTGCATGTATTGTTATATAAAATAGGTGAGAGAGCCTGAAAGAAAGTGTTGTAGCCCAATAATACAGCCATAAAATGCCCTGAATAATTCCTTTGCATGTACTGTTATATAAAATAAGTCAGAGAGCCAGAAAAAGAGTGTAGTAACCCATTAAGAAAGGTAAAATATGTCCGGAATAATATCTCTGCATGTACTGTCATATAAAATAAGTGAGCGAGCCTGAAAAAGAGTGTGCTAACCTATTAATAAAGGTATAATATGTCTTGAATATGTCTGCCATATGCACTGTAATATCAAATAAAGGAGAGAGCCTGTGGAAAAGTGTGTAATGTAATTAATAAAGGTATAAAACCTGGAGTGTGTCTGTGTCACTTACTTTGAAATGTTGTACCCTTGCATTATACAAATAGTACTGTTTTAATAAGTGCTGGCAACCCACAGTTGGGCAGTCCCATATAAAGTGGTTGATGGAAGTGCCAGTAGCTGTGAAGCATATATACAGTCCTCAACAGTCAGTTAATGGCTGGCATGCATAAGTAAATCTGGCACATGAGTAGCTTGTTAATTTGTTCCCCAGAAATATGAGTGTGCTACACGAAATGTAGGGTTCTGTACAAATTTAACTGAAAATGTCATGTGAACACATCCAGATATGTAGATAAAGAAATATAAATAAAATCAATAACTGTAGCAGTAACATCTGCATCTTGGACAGTTCGTATGTCAGATATAGGTCAGGTATATAATTAACTAGCCAAACCCATTACACAACCTAATGCATGTTGGCAAGTGTAATAATACATGTAGGGGATATACACCTGCAGTCAATAGGAATGTAGTGTAGACTAAAAGTACTTATAAGATGTTAATTGAGGCTTCTTTCTACACCCTACTGTATGTGCATAAACAATGCAATTCCACACCTCAATGGGTATGTGTAATCTCAAAACATTTGTTGGGACATATGTCCTATTGTTCTATAGATATCTGCATTCACTTTGATGCATGTGCCCTGTTCAAACACCACAATCATGGTGGCCTGTTGTCACCAATCATTCCTGCATGCTGTTGGAATGTCCACTGTCGTTCAATATATGCATGTGTTATGCTTGCTGTTCAACTGTTGTTACCTTGGTGTGTTGGGTTAATGGGATTATTACTGCATGCTGTTACAACTAATTTGGAATGTTGTTGTTTATGTTGTAATGAAACACACCTAATCACAGAACGTATGGGAAGGCCGGTCCCAGCGGACCCACCTGTCCCTCCTCAGCTGGCGAGTGCACCTGGCACCAGCAGGTCCGGTGCTCAGCCCGGGCTCCCCTCCTCCGTTGGTCCTGTGCCACCTTCGGGTGGAAGTGCTGCAGGGGATGGGGCTCATCCCCCGTGCAAGCGTGGGTGGAGAATGGCCACCTGTCACCCCTCGAAGGGTCCGGGTTGTGGTGCGTAGGTAGATCCAGCGTTCAGTCGCTGATCCCCTACGCCAGCTCAAGGTGAGAGTGGCGCATCTCATGGGTGAGCCTGCCCATCCTACGCAGCCCCCAGCACAGCCACCCTCGGGGCTGTGAAGGTGCAGTGGTGACTGCCCATGGGTGGGGATCTCAGTTCCACTGTTACCATCTGTGGGCTCATGGGCTTGCGATTTCCAAACATCCGTCCCCATCAGTTGTGTTCACCCACCCCATGTGTCATACACTGCCCCTGTATGCATCTTGTTTGTCTTGTCTGTTTACCTCCCCGACCTACCTCCCCAAATATACCTACTTCCTCTACCTCACTTTCCACTCTCACCTGAAAAAAAAAAAAAAGGGCAATCTGTACCCACAAAAAAATTACGCCCCATACATAGCTGCCCATTTCGCACACATGTCCACTGGAAATGTAAACTGATAATTATAATTGGCAGTACAACATACTTTGTTGACCTCACCCCTCTCCCAGGGGTGGAAGGTTTCAAATTTCACTCCAAATGTATTGCATATGCACAGTTGTTGCTGGTAAAGAAATGGGCAGCTATGGACCTTCCCTACACCCGCCCTGCACATCCCGAGCTTGTTTTCCTACTGTCTTTCCCTCTTTGTGCCCCCTTTTTTACCACTTTCCTATCTCTCCATTTTCATTTCTTTCAAAGAAATTAGCATGGGGGTTAGCGGGAATAAGCACTTTTAAGCAGTAGTAAGTTGGTTTAACCGAGTGTGTGCATGTGTGCACTTAGCTAAGCATCGCTAAGCGTCATGCAAACCTGCTTACAACTGCTTAAAAGTGCTTAGTCACTCTGTATGTCAGGGCCCTTGTTCTGCTCAGCAGCAAAATATAACACCTCTGTCAATCTCGAACCCCAGAAATTGGGCACACTAGACTGCATGATGTACCAGTAAGCCACAGCAGATATACAATAACTTGGTGCTGAAATAAATATATCATGCATTACAATGAGTGAATGTAAAGGAAAAATAGGAAGGCCATAACACAAAGCTTGTTCTGTGGATCTTTACCAGCAATTGTTGTGGAATTCCATTACATGAGTGTGATATGAGAAGCAGCCATTCTAGCAGCAAATAATGTTACAGAGGCACTTTACAACTCCCACACAGTATCACAGCAGGACAAACACTGGCATATCTGATTAGGGCAGAGGCCATACTTCCTAACTGTGACTACTTTTCAGGGATGTCCCTGATTGTGAAACATATGTTAGCTGTGTCCCTCTGAATCCCTCTGAAAAGTACTGACATCAGTCAGAAAGGTGGGGTATTACACAATGAATACTGACAATAATAACAGTAGACACCACTTGTACTTCAAAAAAGGTGTACTAATCCATATGCACTGCTTCACTCAAGTCTACACTTACTGTCTCTATTATGTGTAAGGTGTACCATACTTTTAACTACCTATCCCTGACTCCATGCAAAGATGTATCTGAGTGTTTCATAGGCCTGACAGAGGCACAAACACACAGGCATATCAGCTATTCTGCTGTTACACACTCTGCAAATAGCTTTGGTAGGACTTCCACAAGCATACCCTTATGTAGGAGTACAACACAGAAATACCAAAGGATGTAGCCATGTACTGGTAGCAACTGACTGTAACAATGCCATTGTACCAGTACTGAAAACACCTGTGGGTTGCACCGACAAAGAATAACAGTGTAACATCTGGCTACCATCTGGATAGGTTCACAGTTGGGAACTTTGCAGACAGACCACCTGCCTTGATAAATTAACAGGTACACACCAATCCTTTAAGTCCAGTAAGATAACATTCACACATTAATACATAATGCTCTCTGTATGTCAGCACCCCCCCACAATTAAAATATACTTGTGTGTTTAGGGTCTACCAAGGATGTAGTTAGGCATACTCAGTACTGGAATTGTCCAGTTTTCCTGAGAATCCTGTGCTAATGTCAACAATAAAAAACACAAACCCTGCAGAAGTGAGTACATTAATATTCACAGTATAACAGTTCGCAAACAGTTCATGTGCCAAAAGAATACTTCTCAATAACTACTTTTGTATGGCAGCTAATTATATGAGTAGAAAAGAAACTACATAGTCACATATATATTGTGTAAGCATTTGTAGGGGTGAGTTAAACTCTACACTGATAGCTCTGTACTGGAAGTGGCAACAGTCAGGTCTGAGTACAACATGTACATCACTGTCTATACCTCTAGCTTCAGATATAAGACGTATACCAACCTTCTGACTTACACAACAGTGTCTACAGCAAACAAGCATGGGCCCCACTCTGGAAATCTGGAAGGGCTACGCCTACATACCTTAGCAATTTATAGCATTGGGTTGCTATGACAGTGAGTACTGCAATTACCACACAGCCGGCTGTATGCATTTACCAAATGCTGGGCACCAGTTGGTGCAGAGGGCATCACATGCACATGCGCAGATACCTATAAAAGCAGACTATATAACTCCTGGAGAGTAGTGAGGAAAAAATTATTACTTAATAAAAAATATTTAATTAAGTAAACAAAATATATACTTAATTACGAACAAAAAATATTAATTAAGAAAAAAAATACTTAATTAATTGTTATGTCATCTGTCCTTTGGTATTCACATTTCCAAAGGTATTCTGATGTCCCTCGGTGTATCACATAAGCAATAAGGGGTCTGTATGCATATCCACGAAGTTGTACACCTATAATGAATGCCCATTATTGACAGACTGTGTTGTGTTTGAACATGTCTGAAATATACCCCAGGCATGAACCCTCACTCACACTATTCTATAGAAACTGTCATGGGTGTGTGTGACACAGATGACCTAGGTCACAGATCACTACAGTGGCTGGCCTTGTCACATGCATACATATGTGACCTAAGGTCTGAGAAGCAGCAGCACAAACTGTCAATGGTAACAGATGTATTCATGTAGAAAGCAGGCTTCACACCTATGAACTAATTGAGGTCACATGTATATATATGTATTTGCCACAAAGATACCAGTTGAGGTCACGTACATATATGTATTTGCCACACAGATACCTGAAGTGTGCAATGCACATACTGTTGTTTTACTGATATGTCATACAGTAGTAAAAGCAAAACCCATGACACATTAACCCACAGTGTCACACACACTCAGCAATTGCAGGATTCAATCCCCTGCCTAACTATGTTACGATACTAGAGAGATCCGCATTAACACGACGCGCTATATGCTTTACTGGGTGTTTTTATTTCCACTGCTGTATTTGTGGGATACTGACATCATCAGACTTGCCAAAGAGGAATTTACCTCTTTTAATGTGTTTTCCTAGTCTCCAAAATGGGCACTGCTCTCAAAGGAGATCACACACCCCACACACTCAAACACAAACTCAGCAATTGCAGGATTCAAACCCCTACTTAACTATGTCATGATTCTAGAAAAGTACGCATTCACATGATGCGCTATATGCTTTACTGGGAATTTTCTTTCCACTGCTGTATTTGTGGGATACTGATATCATCAGACTTGCCAAAGAGGAATTTATCTCTTTTCATGTGTTTTCCTAGTCTCCAAAAAGGGCACTCCTCTCAAAGGAAATCACACCCACCAATTGCAGGATTCAAACCCCTACTTAACTATGTTACGAGTCTGAAGATATACGCATTAACATGACACGCTATATGCTTTACTGAGGAATTTTGTTTCCACTGCTGTATTTGTGGGATACTGACATCATCAAACTTGCCAAAGAGGAATTTACCTCTTTTAATGTGCTTTCCTAGTCTCCAAAAAGGGCACTCCTCTCAAAGGAAATAACACACACAGCCCCCCCACACACACAGCAATTGCAGGATTTAAACCCCTACCTATCTTATAATACTAGAGAGATACGCATTAACACAACACGCTATATGCTTTACTGGGTGGTTTCATTTCTCCTGCTATATTTGTAGGATGCTGACATCATCAGACTGGACATGGTAATGTGTGTGCACTTTGTTTTATGCAATCCCAGGAATGAACCATGTGGGACAGCAGGTGTTAACAGCTTGAACAGGACTCCACAATTCTTAGCTTGTGTGATCTATCTGTGGACCAGTTGCCATTCCATCATATGACAATGCATATTTATGCACAGATTGTTGATTTTGTGGATATGACGTGTCTGGGATGTTGATAAAGGGCTATTCAAAGTCTATGTGGGATGTGTGTAGCTTCTTTCAGTGATTTATGTCCTGGGTGGCTGCCTTGCAAACAGTCTAGCAGGTTTGGGAACCATGATCTGCCCATGAACAAACCAAAGTTGGTAGGGTTGTGTGCTTGTCAGCTTCCAATAGCTCTGTTTATGACTTCAATCATGATGGACTCCATGGCCTTGCAGATCAGACTTCATAGGCTTAGAGGACTATAGTTCCCATGGTCTGTTGTGCACCAACACTTGTGGGGTGTGCCATATGTTGCTGTAACCCATTCAACAGTTTCAGATCCTGTAGAGAGGGTGAGGCTCAACAGACTGTTTAGGTGCAGTGTCTGTTTGTTCTGCAGTTCACTTATGACACATATAGGGAAACAATGTAATCCAATTGATGCCATGTTTTCGGCTTTGGAAGGAGCTGTTTACCCATTCTACATGTGATATCTCCTGGTATGATGATAGGGCCTTTTGTCAGTGGGAGGTGGGTATGCATGTATGGGCTTGTCTGACAGGATGTTGGCAATGTCAGTCAGGTACAGTTGGCCCTGACTCAGGACATATATGAGTGTACATTGCTATTTATGACATAGCTGAAGGAAGTGTCATGGTTCTGTCTGGACTCCTTCACAGATAATCTTTCCAAAACACTGACAAACCTGAGCACGAAACAACTGTTATACTCTTTTACACACTTAACACCCTACTGATCCTTTTTGATCAGTCAACAGAGTATTTCATCATAATATCCTGGCTTGTCCAAAGGTTGGTTTCATGTGTACTCTCCAGTCCAGCTGGTGAATATGGGAATTTTGAGGCAATGTTACAACTGCCTTATGTACACAGACAACCTTCTCCTCCTCCCAACAAACTCCGATATATGTGAGAGATGCAACTATATAGATAAACAGGGGGCTGAGCTCTCTCGACCCATGACTGGCACAGTCTATCAGGTAGTGAAGGTAACCACACACACCACAAATCCAGTCTCACATAGACCTACAGCAACAGCAAACTAAACACATTACCACACAAAAACATACTCGGAGGCTCTAAATAAAATCTGCCTAAGCAGCAGAGACCTCCAAAGCAGACACCCAAACAACTGCTACCCCACAACAATACCCACATTTCACATAGTTCACAAAGTCAGTGTGCCACACAGTCACTGCCCTTAGGGCTAAACAACACACCTAATACACTTGTAATAGGTGACTCTATTGTCAGACACACTGATGTCCCACTCACCAGGCTGATCAAGGAGAAGGTCAATTTGAGCTGTCTGTCGGGTGCCAGGATCCACCACATAACACATGCACTCAGGCCACTCCAAAGCAAGTACAAATATGGCTCCATCATTGTCCATGCTGGTGTGAATGACCTCAGATGTTCCTCCCTGGACTACATGACAAGAGACATAGAGGAGCTCTCTGATCATGTAGCCCAGGCCAGTATGACCCTGACCTTGTGTAGCATCTTACCCTCACCAAGAATGATGGCACAGTATACAGACAAAATTATCAATTTTAACAGTTGGCTAACATATTGGTGTCATTCAAAGGGGATCCAGTGTCTGTCAGCCTAGGATGACATTCTCGACATGCTATGTTGCTTCGCTAGGGACGAGTTGCACCTGTCACCTCTGGACTTTCGAATACTGGCTAAGGCTCTTGCCACCCCCATAGTGCCTTTTTTAGGCAAGGCTCAAAAGACAAACCCACCTCCATAGACAATACAAGGTAAAAGAAACTAAGGGTAATGCTGCTCAACACCAGATGTCTAAACCTCAAAATGCACGCACTCAAGGCTCCCCTCAGTATGGAGAATGTCGATATCTGTGCAGTAACAGACACCTGGTTCAGGCTCCTGAAAGCACCCCAGCACTACCAGGTCATACTTCATACCATGCTTTTTGGCCACAAAACTCGGACCGACCAACATAAATAGGGGGAGTATCCATATACATCACAGATACACACACTTCCAGGTTAGTAGCACTGCACAAAGCATCGGAGACCATGCATGTGCAACTAACAGTGGGCAAAACTGTCTTTCAGTTTGTAGCCTGCTGCAGACCACCCTCCCAAACTCAGGAACCCCACTCGGCTTTCCTGAGAACACTGGAGAATATGAAGGTCTCTCCAAACACCATTATATTGGGCGACTTCAACTACCCAAACATTGATTGGGAATACTACTCAAGCCCCAACACCCTCACCCAATGATTGCTAGAATTTATAAACTCAAATGCTATGGCACAACTGGTCACCACACCCACAAGAGGGGAAAACATATTGGACCTGATCATCACCAACATGGGGACTCTATGTTCCACACCAGAGGTATACACCTCATTGGTAAGGTCAGACCATACATTTATCTCATTGGACATCCATATCCCGTCCCCACCCCCATCCTAGGTAATCTCAGTGAAGAACTTCTCAAAAGCAAATGTCACACTTCTCAAAACCGAGATGGTATCCTTCAAAGACCCTGGAACAGTGGTAAATACGGCTCAGACCGCAGAATCCTTTACAAATGCATTCTATGGACACCTACTGGAATGCATGGATTGTGCTATCCCAAATAAAAACAAGACTCACTCCTCCAAGGGCAGGGGACCTGTCTGGTGGACCCCGGTGATAAATAAGCTATACAACGAAAAGAGGAGGCTACTACATGATAGAGCACAATCCCAAAAAGGGAAGGCATCTCTGATCAGTACTAGCAAGAAGCTACGATCACTCATGAATTAATCTAAGGCCCGCTTCAAAAGGAAAATTGCACCAGATGCTAAGGACAATCACAAGACCTTCTTTAGTTATGTCAGGAACCTGGGAGGCAACTCCCAGATATGCTGTGAGTTAGTGCAAAATGACAAAAAATACACTGAACCCACAGACATTGCCAACATCCTGGCAAACAGGTTCAGTGCAAATGTCTTCCCCCATCCCCCCTAAAGAGCAAATGTCCATCCCAACAGAGTGTAGCCTCCCTGACATCACAGATGAACAGGTGAGAGCTGCCCTCTCTAAAGCAGGCAACACAGCATCAATGGGACCAGACGATGTCCCGGCCTCCGTCTTACACGAGCTTCATGAAGAACTTAACCCTCATATTAAGTCACTGTTCAATATCAGACTTACTACAGGATATGTGCCCAAGGAATGCATACAGCAACAGTGGTCCCGCTCCACAAAGGTGGTGCCACAATGGACCCCGGACACTATCGCCCTATAAGCCTAACTAGCCTGGTCTGCAAAGCTATGGAGCGTATCATCATGGAACTCATACACAAAGACATCGGGAACCTACAGACACTGGATACTACCCAATTCGGCTTTGTTGAGGGCAGATCTTGCCTCTTGAACCTGGTTGACTTCTTTAAACAGTTACCAGGTCCATAGATGTAGGGAAGGTAGTCCACACAGCCTACCTGGACCTCGCAAAAGCATTCGACACAATACCCCACTCGGGCATCATAAATAAGCTCACCAGCTTAGATATCAACACATATGTCACAAGATGGATTACAAACTGGATCAGGGATAGCACCCACATGGTCAGTATTGCAGGTGCCATGTCTGACTCTACACCAGTTACAAGTGGTGTCCCACAAGGCTCAGTCCTGGGACCTCTCTTGTTCATTATATATTTCTCTGATGTACAGGCTAACACAGGAGGACTATGGCTGACCAAGTTTGCAGATGACTGCAAACTGGGTGCCATAATCGACTCACCAGCTGGCACAAGCATCCTCCAAAAGGGTCTCACAGATATGTATAACTGGTGCCAGAGGCATGGCCTACAGCTAAATGCCATTAAATGCATAGTCATCCCCATTGGGAATAACAAAGTGCCCACACATTACCACATAGGTGGTAATCCATTAAGTACAGAAGACATTGTTAGGGATTTGGGAACTTGAGTAGATAGTAATCATGCCTTTGACAATCACATTGCCAAAGTGGTTAAACAGACCTTCTATATAGCCCACCTTATCCCAAAAGGTTTCACATCTAGATCAAGTGAGGTCATTGTGCCCCTATACTCATCAGGCCCATGACTGGATACAATGCCCCATTTGGGATGCACCTTACCCAATACCTGCAGCAACTGCAATGGCCACAAAAGTACATCACCAAGTGGATCTAGGGACTCACACAGATGCCCTGCGCAGTTCGGCTAAAGTAACTCCAGCTCTACTCAGTTGCTTACCGCCTACTTGGATGTGATCTGTGCCTGATGTTTAAAGCCATGTCCAACCCAGAATTAATGGACATGCTCCACCTCAGGATATCCGAATCCCTTAGAGCTACATGCTCCAGGGACTTAAACCTCAGCAAAGATATTAATAGGACATGCTGGAGGGACAGATTCATATCCCAGAGGCTCCCCTCTCTCTGGAATGAGATCCCAGTCCCGCATAGGCAGAGCCCCTCACTGACCCTCTACAGGAGAAATCTTGACGAGTGGATGGGTGATTGTATGTTTACCCCTGGGATCTCTTCTGGGTCCCTGCTAGACAGAGGCACAATAAACTAACCGTAAAAGGGCTATCTTGTATGACCTACTATTCACAGGCACAGTCTACTAATTTAACAACGTTGTTAAAGCCAAACACACTCTGGCTAGGCTTATAAATGCCCTAGGGCAGATAGCCTAGTATCAACCTATGAACCTATGATAATGTTTGGAGTGCACATTGTTTATTGATGATACTGATTGCAGGTGTTTTATCTTCTTTGCTTTCCCACTTTCTATGAACAACCTAAGTATCTGTAGTACATATTTGATTATGACAGGGTTCCAATATGTTATATATGTGTCTGTTGTCATATAACTGTGTGCACAAGGTGGATTGGTGAATAGTGAGAGGTTCCTGGGTTAACACATGCAACTGCCGGATATGTGTGGCCCACTGGTGTACTCAGACATGGCCTAAGTGTGTGAGCATGCCCAGTGTGACCTTTCAGTATGTTGCTGTCTGAAGTCCACTACATTTGTTAATGTGTATGAACATGACCAATATTAACATTTATACTATATGTGTGTTGAAAATCAGGTTCTATTTTTACTGCAGGGCTCACCTTTGTGTCATAACTTGACAGGGATTATGCTGTGCCTGCAGGGTTTCCATGAGATACTTTGCATAGACTTATCAGCATTTCTTCATACAAGCTGACCAGTGAAATGCTGTCGTGGTTTATTGGTTCAGTACTATAACTATAATGCACAGTATCCTGGATTTGAGGCCTGTCACTGCTTTATATTTTCATACTGAGCAGACCAGACTACTTAAGGGCCAGTAGAGCAAATATGAGCATGTTTACCTACTTTTGCTCAACTATGCCCAACTTTGACCAAACTTGTCCAACATTACTTAACGTTAACCAACATCGCTGAACATTGCCCAATATTGCTCAACATTGACCAAAGTTGTACTAGGTAGTGTGTGCAATTTTGTTTTCATATACTAAATAGTGGTAAAAGCTGTTTAGCACTGCTTTATATTGCCTAACACATGGCAATAATGCCTCAGGCGGTGCTGCAGGGCTGCCTATGTCGAATGCACATACTACACTCCCTATACATGTTTGAAAACAGGTAGTGTCAAGTTAGGCATCCCTTTTACTATATGTGCAAGTCAGAGAGAGGTATCATTTCCAGGGTTCCTACTGAGCAGTGTATGTGCTATGCATTGCCTCTTTGCCAAGACCAAAGCGTACTGGGCATGCCTCCTTCTGCCTACTGGGGCAGGCTCAGGTTGTTCCTCCTCCGAGTCATGCTCTGCCTGTGATGGCCTTGTGTCTGTTTGGCCCGGGCCTATGCTGCTCCTGCTGCAGCTGTTTTTGCAGGATCATATTATGTAGCATAGCACATACCATGACAATTTGGGTACATGTAGTTGGTGAGTACTGCAAGGCTTCACCAGATGTGTCCAGGCACCAGAACCGTGACTTGAGCAGCCCAAACACACGCTCAATTACATTTTGTGTTTGTGCGTGTGCCTCATTATGGCGTTCCTGTTAGGGTGTGTGTGCATTTCTGATGGGTGTCATCAGCCAGAGCTCCAGTGCATAGCCAGCATCCCCCACTAGGTGACCATGAGGGATGTCCCCACTGGCAAATGTCTGGTACAGCTGTGTCAGATGCCAGATATGGGAATCATGGTAGCTTCCAGGGCAGCCAGCACACATATTCAGTATTATGCCCTGGGCATCACACATGACCTGGCAGTTGATGGAGGGGAAGCCCTTGCGGTTAATGTAGACCCTACCCCGCTCACCGGCTGGTGCTTTGATGCGTATGTGCATGCAGTCTATTGCACCCACTACCTCAGGGTATTCCGCTATTTGCTGGAAGAGATGCATATTGCTGGCCAATACCTCATGGGAATTGGGGAAATATACATGATCACCGACATGTGCTGACATGGCATCCAGGAACTGATGCAGTACCCTGGATGCTGATGCCTGTGATATCCCCATCATATCACCAGTTGGTCTCTGGAAGTTACCTGTTGCTAATATTCTTAGGCCAGCACATACCTTGGTTTCCACTGGGATGGGCTCCCCTCTGTTGGTTCTGTGTGTGAGGTGCGGCCTGCACAGCTCAACAATTTGCTGCATGAGGTCTCTGTCCACTCTGTAGCGCTCCACTATCTCCAGCTCATGTAGTCCCTGATAGGTTACCCTGGGCCTGTACACTCTTCTCCGTCTCCTCACTGTGGGTTGTCCAGCAGCATTCGCATTGTCACCACCCTCAGCATGTTGCATATGTTGCCTTATAACAGCAATGGCAGCCCCTAACATTTTTTGTCTCAGTAAAGCTTTTTAAGTTTTCATTTCTCTTAGTTTACTGCAGTGTTGCAGTGTCTCTGAGAAAAACATGGTGGAAAGTTGTTTGCAGAGTTTTAAGTGCTTGGCTGGGCTGGGCTAGTGTACTGCCTGTGTAATTGCCTGATTCTGATTGTTTTCACCTGCTAGCTCTGCTAGTACTCCCTGGTTAACTTCCTACTATTTATTGTGCTTCCTTTTCCCTTTCTGTTTCCTCAGGGGGGCAGCGCCATGCACACAAGTGCAAACACACTCACACCAGCTCACAAGCACGCACACATGCTTACATGGACTAAAACTTGCTTATTCTTGCTAAAACGCGCGCACACAGGTGCATACGTGCTTACACACATTTCAACAACCTTAGACATGCTTACTCTGGCTTAAACGCGCTCACACAGGTGCACACACGTTCACACAGTCTTACTCGGATATACAGGGGCACACCCGCGCGCAAGCACGTTGCAAGCACTTCAACAAGAAACTTTAGTGTTAACCACGGCATACACCTTCAATTTCTTGCCTTTAGCTAGGGTACCTGTTGACACACATCTTCCAGTGATGAGTAACTGACAGCAAACACATGCCACTCTGCTCCAATGAGCTTCACTTCTTTCATACATACCCCCCTCGTGATGTCACCTATCTTCTTCTCTGATACTCCCCGTATCCTACTCCTACACTCCACTGACTGTGCTCATTTGCTATGTAAACTTGGGATTCACTATCCTTACCCTCATTTGCATAGGATTTCCTACTAATGCTTGGTTACATCTCTTAGACTGAGCTTCCCCCCTTAGCAACCTCTACTCGGTAGCCATGTTGTCTTCAGCCTGCCATTCCCTTGCATTGTAAATTAAGAATTACAATAAAATCCATATTTGTGGATTTTAATTATTGGTTTTCTGGTTTTTAGAGTGCAGCACGTTTGCGTGGTGCTACGCTACGCTTAAACTTCAGAGATCAGGATAAAAAAAAGTTATTTTATTTTTATTTTGCATCGGTGAACATTGCCAATGGCCGTATTTTTGGCCATTGGCATGCTTCTTCAACTGGATGCATCCTTTTTTGGAGCTGTCACGGCTCCGTTTTGCTATTTGCAGAATGGTACTCAGTTGTCAACGGAGTACATTTCTGCAAATAACACTACTCTTACTCGGACAGGTTTGGGTTTCCTGGATCGCAAATTTACCTCATTTGCATAGCTTTCACCAGCAATAGAGGTAATTTGCATATCCTAGCCCTGTCCGTGTAAGAGTCATTTTTGGAGCTCTCTTTCACACCCCTACCGGCTGTTCCTGGATCGCTTGACGGACATGTTGGCTGCATGGAGTCTTACTCTACTCATAGACTCCATGCAAGCCTTCGTGAATCCGGCCTTAAGTATTTGGTTTAATTTAATTTACCTTTCTGTTTCAGTCTGATTAAATCTTGTTTATCTTTAGCTGAAAACACTTATAGCCATTAACTAAGTTCCTTGAGTATTAATAAAAAGTTTCTTCTAACTTTACTGGTGTTATATAGACATTTTTTTTTTGCTATTTTTAAATTTCAGAATTATTCAGAGCTGAAATTATCAGAAAAGTGCAATAGTTGCTAATGGCAGAGGGCTTCTGAAGTTTGGTTTGAGGATCTTTTAAAAGTACATAATAATGTATAAAGAATGACTTGGTGAATTACGAATTTGCACCTCACCTGTATTCCTAGCTTATGTCATATTGAAGAACATAATTCCTTTTGGCACAAACTATGATTTCATGGTTTAAAATGTCTGAGCAATTGAACTTCACATTTTGGGGTGGTCCTTATTAGTTCATGAAAAATGGTTACACTTATGTACATTAACTGGAAATCTTTATTTAAATTTTATTAAAATTGCTTAGAAAAATGTTTATTTTAATGATTTGCACAAAACATGTCTCCATGTCTTTTTAACTGTACATTAAACTGGGAAGTTCTTAAGGGCTTTAATTAGACAGTGTTGTATGTAAATTCTGTTAAAACATGTTTGTTGTATGTAACAAAATTAAGCCTGTATATCCTACAATTCCAGTAAACTGCTTCACGTGTATGAATATCTGTGTCTGTTGGTACTATGGATCCCAACCCCAACCCAAAACGTACATACACCTTTTTGCCATGAAGTCTGCATCTTTTTTTTTTTTTTTTTATTATTATTATTCTGCAGTATAATTTGCCTTCAGTTTTAAGCCATAGCTACTAGGACTAAATCATACATCCTACAAATTATACTGAGATAATATTTTGAATCACACACCCACTTTCTTTCAGTTTTGTACTTATCACTGGCATCTCCTAAACTATTTTTCTCTTGATGCTGATAAGCAACACAGCTAAAATTAAACTTGCACGTGATTTGACAAAAAAGAGAAAGAAACCCTCCTCAGGATTCAATAAACTCTGTTTAGGCTATGCACAAAGCCTACACAGTGCTTACATCTGTGCGTGGTGTTGTGGGTCAAGCAGCAGTGTGCTCCACCGCACAATGCATATTCATGCCACGTGTCATGTCTAAATGAGGTTTCATGGCTGTCAGCAGTGTTGCCGGCCAGGAAACTGTCATGAATAGCAATCCTGCTTAATGCAGAAAACTTGCAGTCCGTGGTTTTGCACAGAATGCCACAATCATCACCAGGGCTTCACAGATAGCTCTGTCTCTTAGTTCAACACATCTGCACAAAGGCCAATATAATGCAGTGACAATGACCCAGAAATAGGGACATATTTGACATAGATGCTTTACAGAAATGTGGCAGAAGTACATATTCTAAAGGATTTGAAGTATGAAACTCAAACATACCCCTCAACCTCTTAAAGCATGAAATCTAGACAAAGCAATAAATAATCTGGACAAAGGCCCCAAAATAGGGACAGATTTTTAATATTGCTCTTACAAACTGAGAAAGTTGATAGAATAAAAGGTTTTACATTAGCATGGATTTTCTGAAGAGCATGAAGTTTGAAACTCAAATGTCTATCATTATTTTCTGACCAATCTACAATGACATGTCAATGATTTGCCAGAAAACCAAACTTTTATGAGGAAAAGATCATATATATGAGACAAAAAGCTGGACATTCTGTAAAAAATCCAGACAGCTGAGAGGTATGAACTCAAATGTATGTAATATTGAGTCACATCAGTCCTGAGATCATCCCAGTGATATGGCAGAAATCCACAAATTTGATAACGAACACATCTGGACAGCCTGTGAATATATGGACAGTTGAGAGGTATGAATGCAAAGTATATGGTCCAAACACAGTACAGGACAGTGTATCCACAGTGCAGAGTATTGTGATATTCCATTCATGGCATGCTATACTGAAGCTGTATAAATAATCTGTAATGGTATATGGACTGCCATCTACAATAAACACTCGGGGAAGTGTGTGTATTGAATCAGGACACACAGATGAATTGTAGGAATAAACACAGGGAAAGAGGACAAGTGAAACAACCTAATGTACAGCAGATGAGGCCATGTCAATGGCAGATGATTGTAGCAGAAACAAAAATCACATATCTATATGGTACAGCTGGGACTGCACAGTGAAAATGTGTTTTATATGACTGTCACATAAGTGGCATAACAATGGGAAGATGTCAGTGTGAGATAATTATCCTTATATGAATAATGCAAAGGACATATATTAGGGATCTGACATACAATTGGGGTAAGGTGCATTTTGTGAACCTGTGTGAACTGATTTGCCTGAATATGAGTGTGATTTCAGCAAAGGTCACCAACAAGTGGGTACAGGTAAAGGCTTATGGAAAACATTAAAAGAACCAACCACAATCATGGAAAATATCAGTATAATACAACTGGTGATCCATTTTCTCTGACATAACATATGTGATTTAGAGTGGTAAGAGATGATTCTGCACAAACACACTTGAACAACGATTATGATACAGCCACACTCTATGAGGGTAACCACACACACTATCCTGGCACTGTAACATTTGCTGGAGGTATTAGGAAGGACACTGCTAGACCTGTATGTGACATTATGAGCAATACAGGCTAGCTGACTGGTGTGCATGGCATATATCTATGGCAAACTCCACATTGTCATGAATGATATCCATGCCATTAATGTTGTCAAAAACCTATGTATGTAGTGTGTGCATCAGCAGAACAGGTAGCACACATGCATCTGCTGTCAGACAGTCATGTTTAGGCAACAAAAAGAATACCTAAGTATTGCCAATAAGCTGCGTGATAGTTCATTGTGACAAAGTTGGTAAACTTCAGATACACATCACTTGAAGATGTGTATGGAGGTACATGAAGAAGGGTGCATTGTACTCAGTTATTGGTCTCATGAAGCTGGGAAACTATGAAGATATTATGGCCTCTGATATGGATGTCCTTCACATACTCAGTACTTGTATTACATACAAGGGAGTAATCAGCACTGTGACCACATAATGGTGGACGTTCCACTTACCATCTATACCAGGACATAAGTCACATACCTATTGGACTGATTATAGGGCATGATGCCCACATTATCTTGGGTTGTGTATTTGTTTTCCAGACTTAACAAATCCCCCAATGTTTTCTTGTCATTGCAGGTGTTGTTATGGCTGTGGAAGCAATATTTGGTATGTGTTGATACTGTCTGTATTTTACTAATTTCAAAGTTGAAGTCAATGATTGCCCACAATCTGTAACCCATCAAGCAGCTATTTGGACACAGAATATGTATGTCATCTGTAATGTCCATCACTTAAATAATGGACAGGAAAGGCCCCCACAGACAGCAGTGATGTATGGACCTGATCACTGGACCTAAGGTATAGGTCACTTCACACATTTTAACTTAGTGAGATGCCAATGTATGTGATACACTGGTCTACCCGCTTAATGCTATAGCTGTTTATGGCCCCATCTGACAGTGTAGATTGAATATCTCAGTGTGGATTTGTATCAAATGCCTTGACCTGGACAGGTTCTACAAGATTATACTGTTGTCATCATGCATGCCCTCGATGTCCTCTTTGAGGACATCTATCAGATGTAACAAACATGATGTAGCATTAACAGCTGACACAGGTCTGTTGCACATAGCTGGAATATTACTAGTGTCCATTTAGAAGAGGTACATGATAGCATGTTGATCTACCTCACAGATGAGGAGAGTCAGGTTGTCTCTATACATGCATGCATCAGGTGCTGTCCCCCCGACTCAGATTGATGCATGTTGATGTACACCCTTCTATGGGAATATAGCCCATGTGGATGGTGTTTTGAAGTGTGTATTCAACCATATCTGGAAGGTGTATGTGCTGAATCACACCATAAGTGATCTCTGATGTCCCTGCCCATTGATTTTGTGTGATAGGCCTGGATGAAGGTAAGACAGTGCCTACCACCTATCGTGATCTGGCCTAGGGTTTGGACACAATCGCCCATGCAGGTATCATTGAGAAACTCTACCAGCTGAGGGGTAACCAGTTGGCTCACCGATAGAACACATACTGTGAAAGCCGGTGAATCAACCTGTACCAGTAGAGCTGTCACCACTGGCAAACCCCAGGGATCTGCGCTTGGCGCTTTAATGTTTGGACTCTTATTTCTTGACAGTTCAGGATAACATATATGGCCTTTGGCTTACAATGTTTGCTGATTTTTCCATATTGGGTGCAGTCATTGAGTCCACCAATGATGATGACATACTACAGGAGGAGCTAACAAAGACAAATGATTGGTGAGCAAGTGTCCACACTGGCATTGAAAGCCTATGTTGTGCACATCATACATCACACCATCATATTCAGATCTTAGTACTGCATGGCAGCACTGCACTCAAACCTCATCAGAATGCTAATAGAGTATAATGCTCTCTTTTGCATGTACTTTGCCAGATATATGCAGCAGTTGGACAGACCACATGACTTTGTCATCAAGAAAACACAGGGCCTACAAACCATGTCATGATGTATGTATGTATGTGGCTAGATTGAAAGCAATGTCACTGTAATCATATCATATAGTAGGAGGTGACTTCTGCCTGGCCTCCTTTCCAGTTTCTGACACTGCCTGGTGGGAATAGTGCATAACCACAAAACTAATATAGCTGATGACATCAGCAGTGTCTGTTGAGCAGACTATGGTAATAATAGTGTCCCACATGCTGGTGTAAAAGGTATGTAATGTCAAGAAAGAGCATAAACACACACACACACACACACACACACACACACACACACACACACACACACACACACACACACACACACACACACACAGACACACACACAAAATAGACTATAGTGAGAACAGAACCCCTACCAAACTAAGTACATAGACTACAGAGCTCAGTAATTTATGCAAGCACCATGACACAAGTCTGCCTTTTACAAGACTACAGGTCAACTTATAGTGGATGACATCAGCAGGCTGTGTGGAAGAGCAGATGATAGGAGGCCTGCATAGGTTCATAGGAGGTTGCCAGCCTAATGGCCCTAGGATTTTTACAAGCCTAGCTGTGTGATAACACAAGTAATCTTACTGAGCATAGTTAGATGGTCATTGTTAGCAGATTGATTTTGCAAGCAGCACCAAATGGCCCTGTCCATGAGAGACATAGATGCCATCCCAGAGGTGACTTTACAATCACCCATCCAGTTGTCAAGGTTGCAGTTGAACAGGGTCATTCATGAGCACTGTATCACATGCAGTGGGAGGCTATTGCAGTGTAGTGTTAATTGCTGGGGGATATATCTCCCCAGCATGGTCAGTTTATGGCACAGGCTAGGTTGATAACCCTGGAGCAAGTTATTCTTGTTCCATTTGATTTTCAGATGTTCAACATTAACAGTAGGACAGGGTCTGAGACTGCTCTGTAGGCCAGGTCACTTCTCAGCAGCCTACATGATACTGAGTACAGTAACAGGTCTATCAGTCTTGCCATGTATGTCATGTTTTGAAGCCCCAGTCCTGGATTCTCCCAGTCACAAACGTCTGTGTTTTCTCCAATTGCTGAAGGTGTGTGGTGAGGTACAGACAAAAGGGGATCATTGTACTCCATTAGTAGTCTGATAAGGGTAGAGCTATGATCTCCCTGGTCCTTGATGTGATGTCCATACGTATAAGGTGCGCAATGCAGAATGCGTGTCTCACCACTATGGATACATAGTGATTAAAGTGCAGATTGGTACTTCATTGCCAAAGGAAACAATGGGGCATTGTTTGCTTTAATGTTTAGTCCATGTGTTTGGCATCAATCATTTGTCTGTGTCAGCCTCTTCTGGAATATGTTATCATCATTAGAGGACTCTACGTGAGTGCATTCATTTAACAGTCATCTGCAAACTTGGAAAAGCACAGGCCATCTGCCATTGCCTGTGCTTCAGAGAACAAACAGTTGAGGGCCCAGCACAGATCCTTTTGGTATTCCACTGGTAAGTGGGCTAGTGGTGGAGGTACAGTCCCTGACTTTGTCAGTGTGTGTTCTGTTGGTGAGCCAGTTGGCTATCCATCTAATAATGTATGGCTTAGTTTCCAGATGGGAGATTTTCACTATCAGGCCTTTGACACTATCCCCCATTCATGTCTATTAGTGAAAATCTCCCAGATGGGAGATTTTCACTATTAGACATGAATGGGGGATAGCGTCAAAAACCTTGGATAACTGAACATAGGCAGTATGTCCTGTTATCCTTCACCCAGGTCTTTGGGGTCAATATCAAATAAGTCCACTAAGTTTAATAAGCAAGATCTACCCTTGACAAAAAAATTGGTCTGGATCAAGTGTGTTGAAGGTCACCTATGTCCCTGTAGATAAGGTCCATGTGAATTCTTCCCTAGCCTTGAAGATAAGACTTTTTGGGCTTATGAGTCAATAATTGTAGTTCTGCATGTTACCAGACTAATGTGCATTGCATATCACACAACATTTGCTATTACTTTCTGTAGTGTAGGTTATATATGTGTTTAAAAAAAGTACTATGACACCAGGGTTGCAGTGCCTGGGTGGAGGCAAGACATGTCAAGTATTGTAAATATGGGACATATTGTTAGATAAGGTCTTCAGTTTATGTTTCCACGTGTAATTTCATATCATAGACAGGAAATGGCAACAAACAGCAGTAATACATAATAATATTTACTTTTCCATAATGTGGTTAGCAGCAGGTTTGCACAACAGTTGGCAAAGTTTATGCGCATGTGAGATGCACATTTCCAATACAATTCATGTTTGCACATAGCTAAGCAGTGCGGAAACCCGAGCCACACTGCTAAAGTCTGAGAGTTAGTACTGACTATATGAAATGCACCTGCTGCTTAACTGACTCTGAGGCAGCACGTGTTAATCCATTGATACATGTTTTTTTGAACCCTGATAATACTAGGTGCGAATCCAAGGGTATCTAATACTTCTAAATAATTTTCTATAAACATTGATAATGCAATGACATGAATTCCTTATAGAACATATGTAGTTGTGTGCTGGCATAGGGCAGTGGGATTAAGAGGCAGTGCATGGAGGTAACCGCATAAGTTTGCTACTGCTCAGAACAGAAGAGCATTATGCATACTATTCTTGCCTATATTAAGCTTTCTAAGTATGACAAGTACTCTCTTTAGTTGATATTTACACAGCTGTGAGAGGTCCACAGTCTTAAATTCCTCCAACCAACAGTGGAGAGTATCCCTCTTCCTCCTCTGTAGGTCATTAAAATGATGGCTACATGGCTCTCCAGTGCATGGGATACCAGTGACACTGGATACAGCCTGAGCTAAATTATTCTAAGTCTCAAACTTGTACTGAGAGCCAAATTAGTCCCCCTGAAGAAGCCTGTGGTTGTAGTGCTAATATCTTAGACTCCTGGACAGCCCACCTCTGTGCCCTAAACTTGGCACCTTACCTACTACCGCCAGCCATGTCTACCAACAGAGCTAGAGCAATGGAGACTGATGCTTTCCCACCAATTCCACTTATCACATTTACTGGAGTGCACACACCTAAGCAACATGTTGGTATGATGGTAAGTGGAGAGCAGCAGTGCCAAGCTGTGAGGAATTAAATAATTGCAATTTGTAGGTTAATCTGATACTTAACCTTAGTTTGAGTGGTGTCTACTGATGTATCCTGGAAATATATATTGGAAATTGGAAGGTAACTGTTAGGTGAGTTAGATTTGCAGACATGCACTGTTGGGCATAAATGTAATGATCTGACACATTTGTTTTCACCTTTATAGACTGATAACATTAATTTTTACACTGTCAGATTCAGACCTAGGCATAAAGGACAAAACATTTTCTTCTATAGCATTGCTTTTCCATCTTTGACCCAGAAGAAATGCTGCTCACACATAGTCAGGAATCCTAAATAAATACTGGTAACAGTATGCACCGTTACACATGTATGTGTGCGATCTGACAAGGTTATTGGATATAGAGGCAGATGTGTATGTGTCTTAGGGAAATGTGAAGGCTATGGAAGTCCAGATAGCAGAATTATACTTACAGAAATATAGTACACATTATACTCTCAATCATACATCTGATAGCACAATAATAGTGTTTCATCCCTCATACATATAATTAATATCAGATCCACTATCTAAAGTGTTATAAGTGAGAGTGAATATAATGGGATGTAGAACAGCAGTAAATGTGCATGGAATATCCAGTATTAGAACCCAGGACCATGTGTCACAACAGTAAAAAAAAGTTGCACACCCTGTATCATCTGTACTGCAGCCCTACACTTACACATGCTGCCACAGGACTAGTTACATGACATTTGCTAATCATTGTTATAAGGTCTCTCTTTAATTGCTATACAACATCACTTAGCAGGTTTGTGCGGTGCCCAATAGAATTAATCAAATGTATCCAGTTGCATGCTGCCTCACTTCATGCAATGAGATAAGCACAGGCAAATCTATCATTCATTTCTTTCATTGACATGATTCCACTAAGCACTGCATTGTGCAAACACTATCCCCCCCCCAAAAAAAAAAAAAGAAAAAAGGGGAAAGTAGCTGAAATGAGGAAAAGCAATGTATGGCATACCCACTACAAAATATTAGGACACGTTCGATATTTCTACAGAGGTCTGGATTTAATCCCTTACTTTGCTGAACCTTCAAAAGACAGTAAGGGTGCCTTATACCACTTGGCCACATAAACAATTTTGCAGCGAGGAACTGAAATCATTCTGCATACAACCAACTGCAACATCATTTATAATAAAATGAAACCATGCAACTGTTATTTGTATATTTATTATTTTTGGATGTAGTGCACTAAGTGATCACACAATCAGTTATGATTATTGCTTGAAAATATACAGCTCTGTTTGTTGGTCATGCTTCTCTTATCTGACCAGTAATCTGAGATATGCAGTTTGTAAGCCATTCTATATCATTGGCCTTAAAATGTGTTAGCATATTAAATGGAAATAATATCATATTCAGTTGCCAACAAACAAAGGGGAGGTTGGATGTTAATGAACACAACCTGTGAATTGTGTGCTGCATTACTTACATTTCCAAGTTTGACAGAATTACATCTAACACTTTGTAAGTCTAATCTCATACACTCACTGGCTGTAGGGCAGTCTGCATTGTTGTTGCATTTACCTTCTCTATTGCATTTACCTTCTCCCTACCAGTAATCATTCACAGTTGCAATCCATTAAAAACAAAACACTGATGGAGTGACTGCACTATGTTTACATCTACCAAGTGTTTGAGATTCAGCAATTCTAATGAGTTCACACCTCATTTGCATCTTCATCGTGCTGACAACCCTGAATCAACACCATAAAAAGGCAACCATGTAGCTAGGAAAACTGAAGGTGAGCAGACTTGTTTATGTGGAGAACGCAGAAGAGAGGCTAATACTTTGGAATATAGCTGCACAGAGGACTAGTAATTTTGAGAAGGTATGCTTGCATTTTGTCAGGTACAGACTACATATGTTGATGTAATTAAGAATAATCTATTTAATAGTTTATATATATATATATATATATATATATATATATATATATATGTTCTGATTAGCAAAGGCTTTTACGCTTTTATCTGTATGCATTAGTTAGACGTGTATGCCAGTGTGTGCCATGGGCAAGTTTGATAGGGCATTTCACAGGCATACATGATTAGCAATACCTTAACATGGAATATTCTGAGTTAAATATGTAGACATGTTTCAGGGATAGTTCATTTAATAACACTTCTAGCATTTCAAAGATGGTTTGTTAGCAAAATGTGTCATTTGCCTGTTCTTTTGGGGGTGGGCGAGCAATGTTGCATTTCAGTTATGGCACAGACAAGGATATGTTGCTATTGTTACTGTCCCTTTTTTGCATTCAGGCTGCACACATAAGTCTCATAACTCTCTGTTGTCACATGTTAAAGTCATTTGTGTACAAATCACCCACTTTTTACCTCCTTACACTATCAAGTAACAACATATAAGGATATGCCACTCATTCATATTATTACACAATATACTCCAAGTTCAGTACTTACCTTGTAAATGCAGAAGTTCCACAGTTTTCATTCAAGGTTGACTCTGTCTGATACAGGCAGTACACAAACAATGGAGAGATAAAAGTTGTGAGAGTTGCCTGGCATCAATGTTAGTATATGTATGTGTGTAGGAGGAAGGTTTTGGCCCTTAGGTGGTGAATGAGCACCCTATGCATTGTTTCTTAGCCAATGTGAGGGTGTATTAAGTATGCCTCTGTCTGCCTGCATCCATAGCAGATGGTGATTCCCCCTCTAACTCCTCATCTGCATGTGGCTGTGGTGACCATGGCATTGGTGGTGGGATGTGTGCTCCCTCCCCTTGCTGATCCTGCTGAAGGTGTTTTCTCAGGATGATGTTGTGCAGCATGGCACATAATGTGAATATTTCTGTACATGCCCATGGAGTGTACTGCAGGGTTCCCCCAAATGTATTTAGGCACTGGAACCATGAATTCAACAGCCCAAACACATGTTCTATGATATTTCTGGTTTGAGCATGTGCCTCATCATGACATTCTTCTGTGGGTGTGTGTGCATTTCTGATGGGTATCTTCAGTCACTGTTCCAGTGCATAACCTGCATCCCCCAGTAAATAACCATGTGGGATAGCCCCCCTAGTGAACATCTGATACAGTTGTGAGGTGTGTCAGATATGTGAGTCATGGTAATGGCCAGGATTGCTAGCACACACATTCTGGATGATTCCCTTACCATTGCACACAACTTGGCAGTTAGAGTACAAGCCCTTTCTGTTTATGTAGAGCCTTCCCTGTTCCCTGGGTGGTGCTTTAATTTCTACATGTGTACAATCTATGGCACCCAGTACTTAAGGATAGTGTGCTATAGGGTAGAACTCCTGCATATTTCTGGCCTTCGCCTCAGGAGTATGGGGAAAATATATGTGGCCATTAGCATGTTGGAGCATAGCATTCAGGAATTGATGGAGGATCCTGGATGCTGATGTCTGTGACACCCCACAACATGTCTCCTATTGGCCTCTGAAAGGTACCTGTAGCTAAGATGCACATACCTCTGTCATCACTGGGATGGGTTACCCTCGGTTTGCCTTGGGTCTGAGTTGAGGATGACAGATGTTGCAGAGTTCCTGTAGTGTGTCTCTATCCACCTCTACAATTTCCACATCACGAAGGTTGTGAAAAGTACATGGTGCCTGAAAACTCTTCTTCTACTTAGCCTAGGTCTTTTGGAAGCAGCAGCAACATAGACTTCAGCTTGTTGCACATAGAAATTAATTAAAGCAGCAGCAGCCCCTGACATTCTTTCTGTGTGGACTCCTTTCTGTGGCTGTATTCCAAAGGATTTTTGAATTTGCAGGGAAAACCAGCACTGAGTTTACACAGTTGTTTTACAACTTTTTGAATAGCTTCATAATGTTGCATTGGTTGATTATCATACAATTCAGCTGCTTATGTTGTAATTAGCATGCCACAGTGTTTACTTTGTTTGTGCAGTGGTGTGTGCCTCTAAATGGCACTTACTGAATCTAAAACTCTGTGCCGCCACAACATGCACACTGAAGAAATGGACTGTGTAGGCTTTATTAAATTTAGCTGCTTGTTTTGTCTGTAAACACAGAACTAAAAATAACTGTTACTTTACACAAGCACACACACACACACACACACACACACACACACACACACACACACACACACACACACACACACACACACACACACACACACTTCTTCATGGTCCCCCATCCTCTCTCCCATTTTCTATTCTTGATCTGATACTTAAATTTTATATTTTTTTTAAGAGAAAACATCAGTATGAGGTACTAACTGCAACCCTTCTGCTAAATTTTAGAAAATGTCCCTATTTGCTGTAATACTGACAGATTAGATTTTTGACTAAAGGAAACTTAAATCTAAATGATCTAAAAAGTTGATATTTCACTATGTTTGTATTTGCTGAATGTCAAAAACTGGCACTGGAAAACTGGTCTTTAAGTAGTTTTTTAAAACAGTACTAAAAGTGGTGGTATAATCTTGTCTAGAAAAAAATGCATGCACGCATCTCTGCTGTTGTTGTATCTTTCGGCTTTTCCCGGTTAGGGGTTGCCACAGTGGAACTCCAGTCTGCTAATGATTGGCAGTAGATTTTAATGTACCGAGTTGCCAGCCCTGACGTACAACCTTCAACGAAGGTACGCCCATTCACACATGTCTCCACACAGAAGACACTTTAGCTGAGAATCGAACAGGACAACATCTTACTGTGAGGCGACAATGCTACGCATCTCTGCAGTATGCAAAATAATATATAGATTAGAGCCAATAATTTGGGTTATGTGCATTCATATTTATTTGCATGTCTCATGATAGCAATTTTCTGTAGCCTACTAGTTTATCAAAATGTAAGCACAGAATACATTTACTACATGGCACAGCTAAAATTTAGTGAAAATGTTATTTAACTTTTAATTCATAGAATGTAACTGACTTAAAAGCACCCCCTGTTCTTACAACAATCATTAAAATGAACTGAAAAAATGGAGACTGAAATTCACGACTTGGCAGAAAAAAAAATAAGCTAGAATTTTAGAAGCTGATATTTTATCATTCAGAATGTATCAGCTGTTCTGCAGACAAGGTTGTAAAGTAAGGGACAGAAAAGGATAATGGTTGAAAGCTTTCCTTTTAGACCCACTCAAGAAATGCATATAATAAGTGCATGGCATCTGTCTCACTTTAATACAATAGAACTGTCTCTGGGCTAGTTCGGAGTAGTATTTTAAAACAGTATTTGCATATCTCTTTCAATATCTTTTCTGAATGTTCTAGCTAGAACTAAGCTTATTTGCTTCAAATATGCATAATTTGGTCATTAAAATACCTTGTTCATTGCATATTAATATGTTCATATTTAACATATTTTTACATCTAATTACATTAAATCATATTTGAAATTGCATCTGGCAATAAAAGGAAAATTTTTTTTTGTTTTCACCTGATTTTTTTTTTTATTTTCTTATGTTTATACTGATTTCTGCAAATAAAAATAACAACAAAGGCAAGGGTATACTCCAAATCACTTTATACAAAATAAAGGTAAGTGCTTTCGGACACTGCCAATGAGTGAACTTCTTCAGACAAACTAAAGTTGCAAATGCTACAATATATTGAAAACTCTCTCAGTGACATCATCAGCTCATTAAACATTTAAAGGTACATTCAACATTTTAAAATAACATAACATTTAAAACATTTTTATAACAACCATATAAACCATGTAACATATAAATAGACCAATTCATCCCTATTTAAAATATATATTAAATAGATATATATGCATATATATATATATATATATTAATATATATATATATATATATAGAATACGTATAAAACCAGATAAATAAATATATATATATATATATATATATATATATATATATATATATATATGTATAATAATTCATAAAAAAAAAAATATATATATATATATATATATATATATATATATATATATATAATGCATTAAATTAATAAATACGATTAAATACAATTCAGTATCACCTCTCCAGGGATTTCATTCTCAGAACACATTTAATACAACAGGAATCATCGAGTCCTGGATAAACAAAGGCATTAAGTCTAAGTTGCCAAAAAAGTTCCTTTGTGTTCTGAGAATAAAATCCCTTGAGAGGTGATACTGAATTGTATTTAATCGTATTCATTAATTTAATGTATTACATATATATATATATATATATATATATATATATATATATTTATGAATTATTATACACACACACATATATATACATATATATATATATATATATATATATATATATATATATATATATATATATATATATATCTGGTTTTATACATATTCTATATATATGCATAAATATCTATTTAGTATATATTTTAAATAGGGGTGAATTGGTCTATTTATATGTTACATGGTTTATAAGGCTGTTATAGAAATGTTTTAAATGTTATGTTATCTTAAAATGTTGAATGTACCTTTAAATGTTTAATGAGCTGATGATGTCACTGAGAGAGTTTTCTATATATTGTAGCATTTGCAGCTTTAGTTTGTCTTAAGAAGTTCACTCATTGGCAGTGTCTGAAAGTGCTTACCTTTATTTTGTATAAAGTGATTTGGAGTATACCCTTGCCTTTGTTGTTTTTCTAGTTTGTCGTGTTTTTGGTTTGGTTGATTTCTGCAAATAAGTTTACATTTTATTGTAATGTTTTTTTTTTTCTTTTGTAGACCCATTAAAAGGACTTAAAGCAAAAAAAAAGAGAGAGACAGAAAGAGAAAGATCTATAATTGTAACATAACTTTAAAAATGCTGAAACCAGAATATCTAATTCCTTTGATAAGTTGTTAGACTTTGTTGTGTAATACTTGTATTGTATACTAATACATACTTAGTGGAGTGCCATGATTATGTGCCAATTAAGGAAAAACACCCTTCTGACATAATAAAGGTGCTTAACAAAGTTTTGTTAAAGTAGAAGAAATATTAAAAGCTATGAAACACATTTTCAGGAAGAAGTTCTGATCTGGTCAGATTTCACTTGGAAGGGAATAACAAGCAGGGTAGAGGAAGTGGGGACTGTGTTAGTAATGACAAGATGTTGAAGACTGACTCAATCAGTGGGCAGAGAGACAATGTCTATGCATGAAGTCACCCATAAGAATGGTATTTGGTTTGATGGCTAATTTTTCTAGCCAGTTAAGGTGTTCTGTATGCCTTGAAAGGGCCAATGTAATGAATGCTATAAAATCTGGTGAGGTACAATGGAGTTACGAATAAATATGAATATGGATCTGCATTTGATGAAGCATCAGAATGCATTATATGAGTTGCACCATGCATAGAGTGAATACTGCCATTACTCTGTATCAAGTTTCTGCAATTATACCATTGCTGATGTCTTCAAGGTAAGGAAAACCTCAATTTCAGAGGTTTTGCTGTAGCTTTCAAGCATTCAGCAGTGTTACCACGATATTATCTGGATACAAATTTATTGTGATCTAATGTGTTTCAGTTGAAATCTGCATATAATAGGTACTATGGGGTATGAAAACTTTAGTGAATATGTAAAACCAGGCATGGTGGATGAAGGGGGTTTGGTCTGCTGACTATTTTGAGACCAACGACTGGTGTCAGAACTATGTTATGTGCATATGCTTAGTTGGGTATGTTTTCCATTTTTCCAAGGTTTATATCCTGGATATATTTAGCCTATACGATAGAATATGTGTTGGTTATTTAATATAGTGACACTAGTTTGTTTAATTATTACTATGGCGTTCGTTGCATATATATATGACGATGAGTGATGCTGTTTTGGTGTTGAGGTAAGAATTCTTTTACCTCTGTTTTGGAATGACTTGTTAACTGCAGTTAGTTTGGAACTGAATGCAATTAATTGAGATGTAGGACAATTACTATATTCAATTGATGTAGTTACAGGTTCATTGAATAATGATCCCGCCAAAAATATGTGTATTTAAGTGTGGTGTCATCTTTGTAATTTCATCTGAAGAAGCGTAGCTAGCACTACGCGAAAGCGCTCATTCCTTTATGTAATAAAGTATTTTGGACTTTTATCGTGCCTATTTTTTGGAACCTGATTATACTGAAGACTACATTTCGTGGTGATTACCTCTTACTATTGTGTTCATATAGCTTTTGGTTTTGGTGAGAGGTATCTTCAGCCGAGAGTTGCTTCTTTTTCTCCTATTTGCCACTGGTGTCAGAACTATGGCCTTAAGCTCAATGCCAAAAAATGTGTCATCATCTCCTTTAAGAAAAATCCAATTCCCATGAATTACACATCAATGGTAGTCCACTGAACAGAGAAGGCGTTATAAGAGATCTGGGAACACGGGTTGACAGCAACCTCTCTTTTGACCACCACATTGCTACTGTGGTCAGAAAGTCCTTCTATGTGGCACATCTCATTACTAAGGGTTTTGCATCCAGGAAGAAAGAGGTCATTGTCTCCCTCTACTCTTACCTCATTAGGCCAATCATCGAGTACAATATCCCATTTGGCATGTACCTCACTAGACATCTGCAACAACTGGAGAGGCCACAAAAATACCTCACAAAGAGGATCCTAGGCCTTAAGTGCTTGTCCTATATGGGCAGACTATTCTCTGTCTCATATTGCATATTTAGAGGTGATCGCTGCTTGACTTACAGAGCCATGTCTGACCCAGCTATGTTAGAAATGCTACATCTAAAGAAATCCCAATCCCTCTGCACCACATGCTCCACAGACCTCAACCTTATTACCACAATCAACAGAACGTGCTGGAGGGACAGGTTCATAACCCAGATACTGCCCATGTTATGGAATAGACTTCCCATACATGTCAAACAGAGCACCTCACTGGCCCTCTTCAAGAGAAATCTTGATGAGTGAATGGGAAATAGAAAATTCACCCCAGGGATCACTCCAGTGGCTCTACTCGATAGAGGCACTGGGAACTAAGATTGGGTGGCACGATGCCAGGGTAATTCTATGGGCTAGGCTTGTAAAGGCTCCAGGGCCATTAGCCTAGTACATACCTATGAGCCTATGAACCTATGCAGTCATAAAAAAGGTCCCAAATGAATGGCACCAATTTAATAGCCAATTATTGAAGCCCATTATTTTACCCTTGAATGTGGGCAACATTCATGATGAAGGTAGAATGTTGCTCAATGCTAGGACCTTACCTTCATTTAAGACCTGGTCATACAACTCAAAAATGTATCTCTGCAGATTTTCCAAGATGGAATTCCTTAGATCATTCCCCTCCTCATGGCCAACTACAAGGACATAATCATATCTGGCGGTGGGACATAGGGGCCCTAGTGACATCCCTAATCCTAACAACAGAGAAATAGTAGTCAACATATGATTTATTAAATGGGTGAGTGCTGTGTTTTGTATGTCATACAAAGGAATCATCAAAGATTAATTCATTTCTGGGATGTGCTGCAGGCTTAAGGCCCTATAAGGGTACAGGCATGCAGTACAGATGCCTCAGTAGCAGTAGGTGTGAGTGCCTGTGTGTGTTAGGTATTAGCGTATGGAGAACATGTCTGAGTAATGTGGTGCTTTGATAATGTAATAGTGGTGTAGTGCTGTTTACTCATCCTAAATGAGACAGAGAAAGACTATGCCATTTAAATAAATAAGTGTTTCTCTCGCAGAACAATCCAGTACATGTTAGAAGAAGTGGGCTGCCAATAAACATGAGGTATTTTCAAAAATGTCTTAGAAAACAGTTTTAATAGGCTGGATGAGGCTAAGTTGGATTCAGTGGTGATGGAAGCATTTCTGAGGTGAGCTAATACTACGGCTAACACTACAGGTAAAATAATTTAAGCACAATATACATCTAAATCAGTGCAAAAGAGTTATGTCTGAGGTCATAAAATGTTAACCACAACCAGCTAGAAGCTAATAATGCATGCATTTAAATGATAGCCAGTGTTATCAGTAAAATAAGGAGAAAAACTGTGCTTATTTAAACAGCCCCAAACATTATGTAGTGGCTCAGTCCATACTTCTGCAGTGCTGTGTGGATTTAAATAAGTACATGAGGCAGTGACTCTGTCCATACTGCTGTAGTGCTGTGTGGATTTAAGTCGGTACATGATGTGGTGCCTCTGTCCATACTGCTGCAGTGCTGTGTGGATTTAAGTGGGTACATCATGCAGTGTCTGTCCATACTGCTGTAGTGTTGTGTGCATTTAAATGGCTGCATGATGCATTGGCAATGTCCATACTGTTGCAGTGCTGTGTGTGTTTAATTGGATACATGATGCAGTGATGCTCTCAATATAGCTGCAAAGTTGTATAGTTATATTTGGTCCCATGGTGCATTGAATTTGTTCGTTCTGATGCTTTGCTGTGCATATTTTATTGGTCCCACAATGTAGTAACTCTGATAATATAGCTGCAGTACAGTGCATTTCTAAATGGTAACATGGTAAGTGAGTCTGTCCATACTGCTTCAATGTCGTATACATTTAAATGAGGAAGGGACCCTGTACAATCTGCTACATTTAAATGGTCTCATGCTACACTGATGCTGCTCATACTGTTCCAGTGCTGCATATTTTAAATGGGCCTTGTGCCACAATTCACTCTATAATGTTCTAATGTTCTGGATATTTACATGGTCCCATAGGTCAGTGAAGCTGTCCATGCTGTCGCACTACTGTGCCCATTCAAAAAGTCACATAGGGCAATGTTTCTGTAAATTCACCAAAAGTGCTGTGAGCATTCAAATGGTCCTATGATTCAGTGAGTCTATTCATGCTTCTGTAGTGAATGCAAATTCAAATAGTTATGTAACGGAATGATTTTGGCAATGCTGCTGAAATAGTGTATACATCTAAAATGCCTTATGCTGCATTGACTCAGTCACTACTGCTGTAGTACTGTGCATATTTAAGTGTGCCCTAATGTTCTGTCTCTGTCCATATTACTGTAATGCTGTGCATATTTATACAGTCCAATAAGGGAATGACTCTGTATATTCTGCTGCAATATAAATTATTTATTTATTTGCTTATTTAATTAGTTCAGAGTAATGGTGAGTGTGGAAGAGAGGTGAAGAAGAGAGTACAGGCAGGATGGAGTGGGTGAAGAAGAGTGTCAGGAGTGATTTGTGACAGAGGAGTACCAGTAAGAGTGAAAGGGAAGGTCTACAAGAGGGGAGTGAGACCAGCTATGTTAACTGGGTTGAAGACAGTGGCATTGACAAAAAGACAGGAGTTAGAGCTGGATGTGGCAGAGTTAAAGATGTTAAGATTTGCACTGGGTGTGACAAGGGTGGACAGGATTAGGAATAAGTATATTAGAGGGTCAGCCCAGGTTGGAAGGTTTGGAGACAAAGCCGGAGAGGCAAGATTACATTGGTTTGGACATGTGCTGAGGAGGGATGCTGAGTATATTGGGAAAAAATGCTAAGGATGAAGCTACCAGGTAACAGGAAAAGAGGAAGGCCTAAGATAAGGTTTATGGATGTGGTGAGAGAAGACATGCAGGTGGTTGGTGTGACAGAGCAAGATGCAGAGGAGAGGAAGAAATGGAAACAGATGATCCGCTGTGGCGACCCCTAACGGGAACAGCTGAAAGAAGATGATGATTTGCTTATTTAATTAATTAATTTTGTTGACCAGGGTACAGCACTGGTCAAATCTAACCATTTGCAGGCTCAGACCCATCACATGATGCTGTCTTTCTGTCCATACTACTGCGATACTTTGTACATTTAAGTGGTCCCATTGTGTAGTGATTCTGTGAATGTTCCTGCAGTGCTGCGTATATATAAATTGCTTCATGATGCAGTGACTTTCAATACTGTTGGCGTGCCATGTTCATTTAGGTGGATCCAAAATGCAATAACACATATTATAACAATTGCTGAACACAATACAATGACTGTGACAGCAAGCAACCTATCACCTCTAGTACAATGTCTAGGGATAACTTTGAACCCTAATCTCTCACTAAGAAGTCATACTGACAATGTTACTAACAAAACCCTTCTTAAACTAAAGATATGCTATAGACTTTCTCACCTCATTACCCCAAAAGATCACTATGCTATAGCTAAAAATGTAAAAAACAAAAAGAAGTGTAACACATGAATGGCTCAAACAAACTACTATTGAACAAAGCCTGGTTACACATGAGAAGGTGACAGAAAGTACCATGAATTTTCAAAACAGCATGGTAATACCTTATGGTATGGGTAGTCAGGAAGTGAAAAACATATTAATTAATAATTGGACAATCTTTAAGAGTAAGTCTGAAAGTCTTGTAAGTATAGGACAAGCACCTAGCTTTGTTTAAAAAACAGGGAAGAAACTAAAATGGCTTTTTGAACATGAAATATACCATCAGGTACCAGAAAAAGGAACAACAAAGTGTGGAGCATGTCAACAGTGCTCCCATATTATGGAAGATCAGTTCATAAGCCTGGAATGTGTACCATTTAAAACGCTGATAAAAAGGACAATTGTGGTACTAAGGACATTATTTATATTGCTTTATGCATTACTTGTGGTAACGTCTATATAGTGAAAACAAAGCATAATTTTAGGAAGCGTATTTATGAACATTTATATGCTATTAACAAAGCAAACACTAACAATGCCCTTTATAAGCATAGCTTAGTGTTTAAAGGTATAAGTAGGTACAAATTTGGGATTTTGGATATTATAACTACTAATAGAAGAAGAGGATGGTGGGAATTAGACCTAGAAATTAGAGAATTACAATGGCAGTTGAGGCTTAATGCAATGATGCCTCCAGGGTTGAATGATCGTTGTATCATTGTTTCCCTTCTTAAAAAATGTGCCCTTACACTGTAGAATTTTCAAATTTCCAATGTCACCTTCAACAACATTCAAAATAAAAAATGTTTAATTTTGTATGTTTTTTATGGTACAGCGAAGTGATTTTGAGAGGTTTTTATCCATCAAGTTGAAAAATTTTTACTGAACTGAAAACCAATTTATTTTTATGTTTCTGTATTCATTCATTATATGTTGGTCTAGGGGTAGGATTCTTGCTTTTGGTGCAAGAGGTCCCAGTTTCAAATCCTGGACAAGGCCTAAGTTTTCAAAACAACAACCTGTGAGAGATGCACTTATCTAGCCAAAATGGAGGTAAAGCTCTCTCCAACCAAGACTGAACTTGACAGTCAAGAGGAGAAGGTAAATATTTGCACCACACCACACTTATTACATAGTCTCACTAAATCTACACCACCAAAATCCACACATAGTAACACAAAAACATTCATGGAGGCTCTCAATAATAATCTGTCTAAGCAACAGAGACCTCCAAAGCAGAAATGCAAGCAGCCTCCATCACACAACACAACCCAAATGACACATAGCCCACAGACTCAGTGTGCCACTCAACCACAGCCAATAAGGCAAAACAGCGTACCCAACACACTAGTCATAGGTGACTATAGTCAAGCACACTGATGTCCCACTCACCAGGCTAAACAAGGAGAAGGTTACTGTCAGCAGCCTGCCGGGTGCCAGGATCCACCACATAACCCACACACTCAGGTCACTCCACAACAAGTACAAATATGACTCTGTCATTGTCCATGTTGGTGTGAATGACCTGAGATGTATCTCCCTGGACTACATTAAAAGAGACATGGAAGAGCTCTTCGATCTTGTAGCCCAGGCAGGAATGACCCTAGCCCTGAGTAGCATTCTGCCATCGCCCAGAACGATACTGCAGTACAGGGACAAAATGATTGACTTCAACAATTGGCTAAGCTTCTGGTGTCATTCTAAGGGGATCCAGCATCTGTCTGCTTGGGATGACACGGTCAACAGACCACGATGCTTTGCCAGAGATGGCCTGCACCTGTAGCCCCTGGGATTCTGGATACTGGCTAAGGTTCTTGCCAAACCTATAGTGCCTTTTTTAGGCAAGGTTCAAATGACAAATTCACCACCATAACAGAAACAAGCAAGCAAGCAAAAACTGAGGGTAATGCTACTCAATGCTAGAGGTCTAAATCTCAAAATGCACTCACTTGAGGCACTCCTTAAAATGGAGAACATCGATATCTGTGCAGTAACTGGGACCTGATTCAAGGCTCCAGAGAGCACCCCTTCACTACCAGGCTATAACTCATACCACACTTTTCGGCCATGTAACCTGGACCGCAACACCAAAGGCGGAGGTGCATCCATATTCATTAAGGATATCCACACCTCCAGGCTAGTTGCTCAGCATAATGCATCCAAGGTTATCCAAGTTCAACTAACTCTGGGCAAAGCTGCAATCCAAATTGTAGCTTGCTACACATCCTGCACCATGCTCCAGGATTCCCACTCCTCTTTTCTTGATGTACTGGAAAATATTAGGGTTCAACCAAACACCCTAATAATGGGTGATTTCAACTACCCCACCATTAACTGGGAAAACTACTCATGTACCAACTCCTTAGCACAACGCTTTCTGGAATTCATAAACTCCAATGCCCTGGATCAACTTATCCAAACCCCCACCAGGGGCAGCAATATCCTAGACCTAGTCATTACCAACATGAGTGACCGGTGTTCCACACCTGAAGTCAACTCCTCGTTGGTCTGATCTGACCATAAGCTAATCACCCTTGATTTCCACATCCTGCTCCCACCCCCCATTAAGGAAACTACTGTAAAACATTTCTCCAAAGCCAACTTCATGCTTCTTAAGACAGAAGTGGTGAACTTCATGACACCCATGCAGATGGACAATACAGTTACAACTGCTGAATCCTACACAAATGCACTCTATAAGCACTTACACGAGTGCATGGATCGTGCTATCCCAAACAGAACCAAGATGCTATCCTCCAAATAAAGGAAGCCAGTCTGGTGGTCCCCTGCCATAAACAAACTGTACAACAGAAGGAAGAAACTGTTGCAAAAGAGAGTAAAATCCCATGAGTGGAGGAGCTCCCTGGTCAGCCTCAGTAAGAAGCTGAGATCCCTTATAAGATCCTCCAAAGCTAGCTATGAAAACAAAATTACCACTAATTCTAAGGACAACCACAAAGCATTCTATAGCTATGTCAAGAATCTCAATGGCAACACCCAGATCTGCTCTGAATTACAGCATAACGGCATGAAAATTACAGAACCAAATGATATTGCCAACATCCTGGCAGATAGGTTCAGTGCTAACTTTACCCCCCCTTACCCCCTAAAGGGCCCATATCTATACAGGAAGAATGCAGAGTCCCTGTAATCACAACTATGCAGGTAAAAGCTGCACTGTCTAAAGCCAAAAATACAGCATCCATGGGACCAGACAACATCCTAGGCTGCGTTTTACATGAACTTCAGAATGAACTGGCTCCCCACCTAAGCACCATGTTAAATAATAGCCTCACATCAGGCTTTGTGCCCACTGAATGGCACACAGCAACAGTTATCCCACTCCACAAAGGGGGAGCCACCACTGATCCTGGGAACTATCGCTCTATTAGCCTAACAAGCCTGGTCTGCAAGGCCATGGAATGTATCATCATGGAACTCATAAACAAAGACATTGGTGACCTCCAAACTCTGGATCCCACCCAGTTCAGGTTTGTGAAAGGCAGATCATGCCTCCTGAATCTGATCAACTTCTTTGAGGCAGCCACCAAAGTCGTAGATGAGGGTAAGGTGGTTCACACAGCCTATCTTGACCTCGCCAAGGCTTTCGACACCATCCCCCATTCTGGAATTATAGCTAAACTCACTAAACTAGGTATAAATCCCTACTTCACAAGATGGGTTGCCAACTGGCTCACTGACAGAACCTACACTGTAAAAGTTGCAGACTCCAAATCTGACCTCAAACCAGTGACAAGTGGAGTACCACAGGGTTCAGTCCTGGGACCTATCCTGTTTGGTATCTACTTCTCTGAAGTACAGGCTAACACAGAAGGCCTCTGGCTAATGAAGTTCACAGATGACTGCAAACTAGGAGCCATAGTCAAGTCCCCAAATGATGTGGACATCCTACAGAAGGGCCTCGCTGAGACAGATGCCTGGTGTCAGAGCCATGGTCTCAAGCTCAATGCCAAAAAGTGCAGTGTCATCCCCTTTAATAAAAACTCTGTACCCATGAACTACCACATAGGCAGCAATCTACTTAACACTGAATGTGTGATAAGAGACCTTGGGACCCAGGTGAACAGTAGTCTCTCCTTTGATAGTCACATCACCATAGTAGTCAAGAAGTCCTTCTATGTGGCACACCTCATCATAAAATAGTTCTCATCCAGGAAAAAAGAAGTCATTGTTCCCCTCTACTCAACACTCATTAGACCCATTATAGAGTACAATGCCCCTTTTGGAATGTACCTCACAAGACATCTGCAGCAGCTGGAAATGCCACAAAAGTACCTCACAAAGTGGATTACTGGCCTCAAACAAATGCCCTACACTGACCATCTCAAAAATCTCCAGCTTTACTCCATAGCATATACAGACTACCTATCTATGTCAAGCAAAGTTTTTCATTAGCACTCTTCAAGAAAAATCTTGATGAGTGGATGGGAAATAGGAAATACACCCTGGGGATCACTTCTGTGTCTCTGCTTGACAGTGGCACAGGAAAATAACTTTCTTGGGTGGCGTAAGCCAGGGAACCTTAGGCCAATAACCTAGTACCTACCTATGAACTTATGTACCTTTAAGTACTTTGCACATTCAATTACCATAATTTGTAATAGATGGCAATATAAAAGGATACTACTACTCATGATAATTGTTCTGATGAAGTCTCCTTGTGCAGAGATGACAGTGCTTAATCCTGTGATTTGTGACATTAAAATCGTTTTATACTACATTTGCTTTACTTGGATTTTGGACTTTTTGCTCACTGAATATTACTTGTGTTTTTATTGGAACTAGTACAGTCATGTGGTGTCAGCTACTTTCCCAGCATAGCTTTGTTCAATAATAGCTAAAAATGTACTTATCCCAAAAATTGAATGAGTTCCCTGTAATGACTTTCCACTCAATCTCAAATACACAAAAAATAGAAACTACTATAGTCAAGTCCTGCAGATTTGTACTACTGGTAGAACTTCAGTCTCATCACTGCCATTGCCTAGAATGCTATAATTGGCTATCTGTTAATCAAAGAGCAACCTTGCTGCTTATGTTATAGTAATACAAGTTATTAAAATGAGACACTGTAGCCTTATGTGAGCAAAAGTGAAAATCAAATTAAATGACCAGACTATGCTCTTAGAGACAGTCAAGAAGAGACCTTAATTCTCATTAGATCATGTGTCAATCAAAAATAAAAGGACGTTTCAAGACTTGAAATGCTCTTGCTTTCTTTCATGCTTAAGTCAGACCTCTTACAGGCTATGCAACTCCATACATCTAAGATGTATTTACAATCACAAATATTGCTTTTTATACAGAAATGCAGTCCCGGGCAGCCACGGTGGTGCAGCAGTTAGCATTGCCACCTCACATCAAGAGGTCCTCTTGTTCGATCCTCGGCTGGGGTGCCTTCTGTGTGGAGTCTGCATGTCCTCCCTGTGGTTGCATGAGTTTCCTCCAGGTGCTCTGGTTTCCTCCCACATCCCAAAGACATGCTGTAAGTGGATTGGATACTCTAAACTGGCCCTAGGCATGAGTGCATGTGTGTGCGTGCCTTCCGTGGAAGGTTGGGTGCTGAGCTGGCAACTCAATACCATAAAACTCCACTGTCAATCATGAGTGGACAGGGGATACGTTGTGGTGACCCCTAATCAGGAAAAAGCTGAAAGAAGAAGAAGACACAGAAATGCAGTCCCATGACTACTTAAAGTCATACACTTACAGGCATTTCTTAAGTATATCTTGAGTCATTCTTAAATTAATATATTTCTAATTACCATGTTAGAAGTAAGTTGTCCTGGGGCACTGATAAGTTAATAAGCTATGTTAAACATATTATCCTTCTTTTTCTCATGGGTTTGAATCCCAAATGGTACTACTCAATTTTACTAGTGTTTAGGTCCCAGCAACCCAATATTTCAAAAGTCATGCCATTTTTCCTCCAAATAGCAATGATTATAATAAACACTGTGAAGCATTTCAATGTTTAACATTGGATCATGTATTAATAGTTTGTGCATCACAGATTGGTCAAATCTCTCCGCCATATTTCAAACTGTCCATGCTTTGTGGTGTAATTAGTGCCAATATGCCTGCCAAGCCATTACTGTACTTCCAGTTGCACAATTGCAACTGTCAAGGCTGTATATCTTTATGAAAAAGCTGTTACACATGTGATCTGTATTGAGAACCAATTCAGACACATATTTGTAGCTTGACTTCTGTAGACATGGCTGACGAAGGTAGGGATGGTGTTCCTTGTCAAGTGCTACAGTCAGAGGTTGCTGCAAGGGGATTATACCTGGTCTTAGAATAAGGCTGATTCTTGGAAAAACTTGGGCAAGGCTGTGTCCAGTATAACTGGTATTCCACGCACTGATGAACAATGTTGTCACCACTACAGTGACATGAAGAGGTACAAGCAAGATGTTCTGAGTCAATGGGAGGATGAATTTAGGACAGCAAACACTCCTGAGTTGTATAATTAGAGTGATTCATTAACTGTGTATGATATAGCATTAATTAGCCAGCTACGATACTTAGTCATTATGCTTTCATATCTATTTTCTTTTCTCTACTGTACAGCTGTAGAAGAGATAGCAAAAAGCTATGAGGTAGATCAGGAGAGACTAACTCACCTCAGAAAGGCATGAGCTAAGTATGTATCTCTTCTGAATGCAAGGCAGAAAAGTATTTTCAGTTCATCACTGTATATCATCTTGAGCAGGCATGCCTTAACTTTTATATCAAGCATAAATGTCTGCTCCAATAGTTCTTGGTGATTAAATTAGGTAATGAGTAAATCAGCTTAATTGTGTGTGGGTTCAATATCTAGAAACAGATATTAGATTTTTTTTACTGGATAGTATTTATAAAATATTAATTACACTACTGCATGACATTAACAATTCAGTTTTTACAAATACAGTTACAAACTTTAAAAGCCTATATCTTTTAAGGAATACTCAAATAAATATTTGTCATATACCATTGTGATTGATTTTATGGCACATTGATAACTTCCCATCATATCTGGATGTGGCAAAAGGGTAAATATGCTTTGTTATTATTTGTTAATGAATTGAAATAATAAAATAGTGTGACCTGCCATTGATCTAATTATCTATTTTTGTTTAACCTCACCCTATCTCTTTTTTCATATGTGTGTGTGTGTGTGTGTGTGTGTGTGTGTGTGTGTGTGTGTGTGTGTGTGTGTGTGTGTATGTGTATACACACACACACACGTGTATATATATATATATATATATATATATATATATATATATATATATATATATATATATATACACACTTTTTTTAAATAATTGATTGAGACTGCATTATACTAGAATTAACTGGAAACAACTGAAATGAGACTGGAATGAAACTTTTTGTATGTTAATTACCCAAACTCATGCTGAGCAGGTACCAATCTCTCCATTGTGGGCCAAGTCTTGTGTACTTTTCAGAATGAATTCTCCAAACAATGTAGTTCATTTAACAAGGCTTTATTAGATGTTTACAATACCTAAATACTGTCTTCAGTAACAGTGCTGATAAACAATAACAGTTTGTAGAAATGCTGAAATGCTGGTTAGTGATAACAGTACTGATAAATATACCCAAAGTTTCTGCATGTATATTCTAATTGACCTGAATAATATAAACTGAAACAGTCTTTATTTGGCCTATCTTCTGTACACATACTTGAGTGTCTGTATTGCAGCTCCTTTTCTAAAATGCTGGATATTTAATATTTTCTGTATGTCAGGCTGAACTAACTAACTGACTTCCCTAACTGTATCTGACATACACTTTAATAATACCAAAACCCTATAATGCTTTACATGCCTCCTTAGCCTTGGTTACTTTGGTTTCCAAGCCTGGTATTGCATGTGCTTCTTTATCTTGCATTCCATTGCTATGTACATTTTTCCCTTGAGAAAGGAACATTCTGTAGCTAAAGGAATCAAAAAAGAACAGTCTGCAGCCTTCCCTTAAGAATGGTTATTTCTCATGCTTGACCAGCAAGGTTATTCTTCCCTTCTGCTTCACTGTCTTTTTTTAAAAATGTACTTTATGCATAAATGAAACCCAATTCTGACACTACATTTCTAGACCTACTTTACCTTTTAGTATGCCTATCTGCTTTAAAGTGGAAGTCCTTAACCTAACAGTTGCCCCTGAGGTCCCTGACAGAAATCTACAGGGACCTACTTTTGTAGTTAACTTAAATCTGTATTGCTGACTACTGTATACAGCTTTATGCTACCTGACTCATAATCTGATTTTTTTTTTTATTTGGTAAATAAACTTGCAATTTTAATTTTGACTACTAGGTATCACTTGAGCATTTATGGCTTGTTTGAATTGAAATCTCTTAACTTTATGATTTAATTATAACTAGGCAATTGTTTTTCTTTATCCGTTGTATAAATTTGCAATTTTAATTTTGACCACTAGGCTTAAAGTCTGTTAATTTTATGACTTAATTTTTATATTACCTAAATTCATATTTCTTTAGAGTCGTTAAGTCTAGGTTTTGATGTATGAGTGATATATCCAAAACCTGCACATTATTCTGAAAATGAGTGAATTTTAATTCTGTGGCTTTTAAAGCTGATTAGAAAAAAAATACACATCCTTAACCTGTCTTTGTGAATATTTATTTAAATTAGATGGAGTACAAACTGTTAACCTTGCCTATTTTTCTTTCCTATCTCTGTATGCTGTGATGGCAAAATTACACTGTCTATTTTCTGTGTTTTTTACCTTATGAACTGGTGCCTTAGTGTACCATGATGCCTCTCTCTTATAACAAATAAAATGTTTCCCTGTTGTTTATAGATTTAAATCTTTAAATGCTGTACTGTTTAATCCATTTTATTTTTTATTGTATAGCCTATCAAGCATGTTGGCTATTTTCTGATGACTAATTGAAATCAGCACTAAAGGGCCAACTTTATAATTGGTCTTGAAGCATAATTACCCTATATTGTACTAACTTGTGTCTATAAATTTTCATCTAGATTTGTTAATAATGCTACTTACCTTTTTTAACTTTTATATTCTGTAATAGATGTCTGCCTCCTAAATTTGTGTCTGAAATGTTTTATGAATATTTATGTGCTATAAAAGTTTACTAAAACCTATGCTTTCTGTATTTCAGGTCTATACCTTTGCATTTCCTGTTAGTGTCCTTTTAATTTTTTGACTAATGTGCAATAATTATGTAAAGCCCACTGTAATCTGTAAATTAATTAACAAATTAAGCCAGGCCTGTTTTGCCTTGAGTATACTGAATAAGTAATACTACCAATTATTTCGATAACTTATCTTAATAAGCCTGTAATAAATAATTATGTCACTTGAGTAATGTGAAGGATGATGTAGTAGAAATGTGTGAAGTAATATGCCTGTTACAAATAATTGTGTCACTTTACCCTTAACTAATGACTGAATAATGTAATTCTGTTACTTTACCCTTAAAACTAATGACAGAATAATGTGAAGGATGATGTAGTAGAAATGTATGATGTAATAAGCCTGTTAGACATAATTCTGTCACTTTGCCCTTAAAATTAACTGAATAATGTGAAGTATCTGAATATTATTTATATATTCTGAATAATGTGAAGTATCTGAATATTATTCTTATATTCTGAAATTTGACTGAAATGTGCAATACTGAACACATAACTGAGTATGAATGTCATATTCTGAATCTTGACTGAAATTTGATACATATTTATACTGAACATTTAAAATAGTTGTGTATATTCTAGAAACTAACTAAACTAATACTAATGGAATATATTTTGCCAGTCTTACCTAAACACAGATAAAAGCATAACTGAAACTGGTAAATGTTATATTCTGAAACCTAAACTATTAGTACCTTTTTCTGTCGGTGTTGTCTGAACATAGATAAACTGGAAACTAGTACTCTTGTACAATTGTCTGAAAACATTAGAACATTTTGACAGTGTTACCTGAACACAGATAAAAAATAAACTGAAATCAGTTATTCTTCTCTTCTGGAGACTAAACTATTAATATATTTTTGTCAGTATTATCTGATCATAGATAAAAACATAAATTGAAACTAGTACTGTTATATAACTGAAAACATACATACTTCCTTTAACTCACACATTTTAACTTTAAACAAACATTGAAGAAATAACTGAAACACGTAGACAGTCAACTTCTGCACCATAGTTCTTGTCAATTTTTACTCTGCATTGTCCCAGTCACTGATGAGGTAAAATAAGGTCCACTTTAATGCTGAAGTGTCCTTTTTATAGTTAGGTATTTTATACCTCTTCTTTTCATCTCTTGTGCAAGAATGGGTGGCTAAAGTTCTTGATTGTATTTAGTATCAAGTCCTTAAAACAACATTTGCATCTTTAACAATTATAAACTGATAGCATTGCTTGTTGCCCTGAATTTATTTACATTATTCTGCATGAAACAATCATCTTGCAAGTGTGAAATGTACAACATTGATATGGAAAGGCTGTAACTGCATTATTAAATCAAACTGAAATTCCATTGACATTATTTGTCTTGTCATCACCTCAAATGAAACTAAAGTAGTACTATAACACTGTGTATTTCTGCACCTGTATAAAATTATTCTTAACCGTTGAACTTTTTACATTTACTCTCATGACCCTCAGATTTTTACATACTGTTCTATGAGTGAAACTCCACCCACTGTCTCACCTCAATAATTTCTTTAGCTGACGTCATTTAACTTTTCAGTACTATTGAATGCTGCAAAAATTATTTATCATTACTGTGTACAATTTTCTTGGATAAATACTATAAATGCATTAAATTGATCTTTACCATACTGCCTTATGAAATACATTATTGTCCTTAATTTAGTTTGCTAAGGTGGCTGTAAACTGATCTGGTGTGCTTGGTAAACTGTCATTTCTGTATGAAATATATACAATCTTAAACTGATTACATAAATACATTTATTATTAGATTTAAACTGATCTGATTCTGGAAGTTTACTTGTTTATTCTTCATAACATAATAGTTGAACCTGTGGCTTTATTGACACATAAAATTAATGGTGTACTGTTTTTATTCATAAGATTTGAACTCTTGACTGTGCTGTCTCTTTTACAATGTAGCATTGACTTTTACATTATGTAAACTCACAAAACATTATTTAATATCTGTGAATGCTTTGTTGTCTCTGTACTAAAATATTGGGCCAGATTCACAATGGCTTGCACGGAGTCTAAGAGTAGTGTAAGACTCCATGCAGCCATCATGTCTGACGAGCGATCCATGAACAGCCTGCAGGGGCGTGTAAGAGAGCTCCTAAAACGGCTCTTACATGGACAGGGCTTGGATATGCAAATTATCTCACTTGCAGCCGGAAGGCATGCAAATGAGGTAATGTTGCAATCCAGGAAGCACAAACCTGTCTGTGTAAGAGCCGTGTTATCTGCAGAAATGTACTCAGTTGACAACTGAGTACCATTCTGCAAATAGCACAATGGAGCCTTGTCAGCTCCAAATAAAGGTTGCATATATTCCAGGAAGCATGCCAATGGCCAAATATGTGGCCACTGGCAACGTACCTCCATGCAAGATTAAAATAAAAATGTGTTTTTTTTTGGCGATCGCTGAAGTTTAAACATAGCACAGCGCCGTGCAAACGGGCTGCGCTAAAAAAAAAAAAAACAGAAAAATATTTAAAACCCATAAACGTGGGTTTTATGCAAACCATCAATTTACAATGTAAGGGAAAAGCAGGCTGAAAACATCATGGCCACCGAGTAGGGGTTGTTAAGGGGGGAAGCTCAGTGTAAGACATGTAACTAAGCATTAGTAGGCAATCCTATGTAAATGAGTGTTAGGATAGTGAATCGCACTTTTACATAGAAAATGAGCACATTCCCTGGAGTGTAGGAGTAGGATAAGGGGGAGTAACAGAGTAGAAGATAGGTGACATCACAGGGGGGTATGTATGAAAGAAATGAAGCTCATTGGAGCAGAGTGGCATGTGAAAGCTGTCAGTTAGACATCATGGAAAGAGGTGTGTCAACAGGTAGACATGGGAAAGCCAAGAAATGGAAGGTGTACACTGTGGATAACACCGAAGTTTCTTGCTGAGTGTGCATGCATGCGTGTGTGTGCTGGGAAGCCCGAGTAAGATGGAGTGCACGCGTGTAAGCATAAGTGTGCGCGTTTACGCCGGAGTAAGCATGTAGAAGCCTGTTTAAAGACTTGTAAGTGCGTTTGCACTAGTGTGCGCGCATTTTAACCCGAATAAGCAAGTTGTAGTCCATCTAAGCATGTGTGCGTGCATGTTAGCTGCTGTGCACGTGTTTGCCCCTGTATGCGCGTCGCTCCCCCATGAGGAAACAGACAGGAAAAAGGAAGCACAACAAATTGTAGGAAGCTACCAGGGAATACTAGCAGAGCTAGCAGGTGAAAACAATCAGAATCAGGCAATTACACAGGCAGAACAGTAGCCCAGCCCAGCACCGAAAACTCTGCAAACAACAGTGCAGTATGTGTCTCTCAAGGGACACTGCAACACTGGAGTAAGCTACTAGAAGTGAAAACTGAAAAAGCTTCACTCAGACAAAAAATGCTAGGGACTGCCATAGCTGTTATAAGGCGACATACGCAACATGCTGAGGGTGGTGACAATGCAAATGCTGCCGGACAACCCACAGTGAGGAGACGGAGAAGAGTGTACAGGCCCAGGGTCACCTACCAGGGGTTACATGAGCTGGAGATAGTGGAGTGCTATAGAGTGGACAGAGACCTCCTGCAGCAAATTGTTGAGCCGTGCAGGCCACGCCTCACACACAGAACCAACAGAGGGGAACCCATCCCAGTGGAAACCAAGGTATATGTTGGCCTAAGAATACTAGCAACAGGTACCTTCCAGAGACCAACTGGTGATATAATGGGGATATCACAGGCATCAGCATCCAGGGTACTGCACCAGTTCCTGGATGCCATGTCAGCACATGTCGGTGATCATGTATATTTCCCCAATTCCTGTGAGGTATTGGCCAGCAATATGAATTTCTTCCAGCAAATAGTGGAATACCCTGAGGTAGTGGGTGCAATAGACTGCACGCATATACACATCAAAGCACCAGCCGGTGAGCGGGGTAGGGCCTACATTAACCGCAAGGGCTTCCCCTCCATCAACTGCCAGGTTGTGTGTGATGACCAGGGCATAATAATGAATGTGTGTGCTGGCTGCCCTGGAAGCTACCGTGATTCCTATATCTGGCATCTGACACAGCTGTACCAGACATTTGCCAATGGGGACATCCCACATGGTCACCTATTGGGGGATGCTGGCTATGCACTGGAGCCGTGGCTGATGACACCCATCAGAAATGCACACACACCTGAACAGGAACGCCATAATGAGGCACACGTAATGTAACAGAGCGTGTGTTTGGGCTGCTCAAGTCACGGTTCCGGTGCCTGGACACATCTGGTGGAGCCTTGCAGAACTCACCAACTACATGTACCCAAACTGACATGGTATGTGCTATGCTACATAATATGATTCTGTGAAAACAGCTGCAGCAGGACCAGCATAGGCCCAGCCCAAACAGCCCCCCACCATTGCCAAGGCCATCACAGGCAGAGCGTGACTCGGAGTAGGAACAACCTGAACCTGCCCCAGTAGGCAGAAGGAGGCGTGCCCAGTATGCCTTGGCCTTGGCAAAGAGGCAACGCATAGCACATACACTGGCTCAGTAGGAACCCTGGAAATGATACCTCTCCCTGACTCACGCATATAGTAAAAGGGATGCCTAAGTTGACACAACCTGCTTTCAAACATGTACAGGGAGTGTAGTATGTGCATCCAACATAAGCAGCCCTGCAGCACCACCTGAGGCATGATTTCCATGTGTTAAGCAGTGTAACACCATGTGGTATATGCAAACTTGATGACCCATGAGTAACATCCTACCCTCACCAAGCATGATGCCACAATATGAAGACAAGATGATCAATTACAACAATTGGCGTAAGTATTGTTGTTAGTCAAAGAGGATCCAATGCCTGTCAGCCTGGGATGACATGCTGAGCAAGACACGATGCTCCGCTATGGATGGCTTGCACCTATCACCCCTGGCCTTTTGGATACTGGCAAAGGCTGTTGTCACCCCCATAGTGCCTTGAATAGGTAAGGCTCAAAACACAAACCCACCTCTATAGATATCACAAGGGATACGAAACTAGAAGTAATGCTACCCAATGCCAGAAGTCTAAACTGCAAGATGCATGCAGTCCAAACTCTCCTCAGCATGGAGAATGTTGATATCTGTGCAGTAACAGAAACCTGGTTCAAGGCTCCCAAGAGCACCCTAGCACTACCAGGTTACACCTCATACCATGCTTTACAGCCCCAAAACATGGAACAAACTACAAAAGGAGGGTGAGTATCAATAATTGTCAAGGATACCTACACCCCCAGGTTGGTGCCACAGCATGAAGCAGCACAGACTATCCACATGCAAGTAGCAATGACTAAAACTGCCTCCCAGTTCATGGCCTACTACAGACCACCCTCCTAAATCCAGGAACCCCACTTGGCCTACTTGAGAACACATGAAAATATGAAGGTCTCTCCAAACAACATTATATTGGGTGACTGCAACTACCCAAACATAGACTGGGAGCATTATTCTAGCTCCAACACTCTAGGCCAAAGGTTCCTAGACTTCATAAACCAAAATGCTATGGAACAACTTGTCACCACTCCCACAAGAGGGGTAAACATACTGGACCTGATAATCACCAACATGGGGACTCTATGGCCAAGACGAGAAGTGTATCCCTCACTGGTAAGATCAGACCATACAGTAATCTCACTGGATATTCACATCCTGACACCAGTCCCTGGCCAGAAAACCACAGTGAAAAACATGTGTAAAGCAAATTATGCACTCCTCCAAACTGAGGTGGAATCCATTAAAGCCCTTGTGCCTGTGGAAAATATGGCCCAGACCTCAGAACCCTTTATGAATGCATTCTATGAACACCTTCAGGAATGCATGGACTATGCAATCCCAAATAAAACCAATACCCAATCCTCCAAAGGCAGGCATCCTGTCTGGTGGACCCCAGCCATTAACAAACCATGCAAGAGAAGGAGGAAGCTACTACATGATAGAGCAAAACCCAAAAAGGGAAGGCATCACTGATCAGTATTATGACAAAAAACTATTGCCACACATAAAATCCTCTAAGGCCAGCTACAAGATAAAAATTGTACAGGACACTAAGGATAATCACAATGCTTTCTTTACTGATGGTAGGAACCTGGGTGGAATTCCCAGATATGTTCAGAATTAGTCCAAAATGACAAACAATACACCAAATCCACAGACATTGCCAACATCCAACCTGACAGGTTCAGTGCAAACTTCTCCCCCCCCTCACCAAAAGGCCAAATATCTATCCCAGCAGAGTGCTGGCCCCCTGACATCGCAGATGCCCAGGTAACAGCCAGTGTCCCTAAAGCAAAACACACAGCATCAATGGGACCAGATGGTGTCCCGGGCTGCATCCAACATGAAGTCCAAGAAGAATTGAACACCAAATAAAACCACTGCTCAATCTCAGCCTTACCACAGGATATGTACCCAAACAGCAGTGTACAGCAACAGTGGTCCCTCTCCACAAAGGTGGTGCCTGAATGGATACTGCAAACTATCACCTCAGAATCCTGACTAGCATGGTCTGCAAAGCTATGGAAAGGATCATCATGGACCTCAGAAATAAAGATATTGGGGACCTACAGACACTGGACCCTACCCAGTGTGGCTTTCTTAAGGGCAGATCCTGCCCCTTACACCTGGTTGAGTCATTTGAAACAGTCACCAAGGCCATTGATGAGGGGAAGGTGGTCCATACAGCCTACCTGGACCTTGCAAAAGCCTTCCATACAATACCCCACATGGTCATTATAGATAAGCTCACCAGCTTAAATATAAACCCCTATGTCAGTAGATGGGTTGCAAACCAGCTCAAGGACAGAACTGACATGGTCAGAAATGCTGGAGCCATGTCAGAGTCCAAACCAGCTACAACTGGTATCCCACAAGGCTCGGTCCTGGGATCCCCCTGTTTGGTATATAATTCTTGGAGGTACAGGCCAACATGGAAGGACTGTGTCTGAACAAGTTTGCAGATGACTACAAACTGGGCGCCATATCTGACCCTCCAGCTGACACAAGCATCCTACAAAAGGGCCTCATAGAAACAGACAACTGGTGCCACAGCCATGTCATCAAGCTAAACACAAAAAAGTGTATAGTCATCCCCTTTGGAAAAACAGTAAGTGCCGACCAATTACCACATAGGTGGTAACCCATTAAGTACAGAAGACGTAATAAGAGACCCGGGGACACAAGTTGATAGAAATCTCGCATTTAACAGCCATGTGGCTGTAGTGGTTATAAAAGCATTTCATATACCCACCTAATCATGAAGGTAATCACATCTAGATCAGGGGAGGTCATCGGGCCTCTTCGGTCATCCTTCATCAGGCTCACAATTGAGTACAATGCCCCTTGTGGGATGTACCTTAGCAGACACCTCCAGAAACTGGAAAGACCCCAAATCTGCCTGATTAAACAAACTGCAGCTCCACACAGTGGCATACTGCCTGCCCAGAGGCGATCTGTGCCTGATTTATATAGCCATGTCCAACCTGGAATCAATGCACATGCTGCACCTTGTAAAATCTGAATCCCATTGAGCTATGCACATGAGAGACCTGAACCTCAGCACTGAAATAATTAGGACATGCTGTAATGATTGATCCATAACCCAGAAGCTCCCTCCACTCTTGAGTAAATTCACAGTCCAGGTTAGCCAGAGAGTCCCTCATTGACTCTCTTCAACAGGAATCTTGATGAGTGGATGGCAGATTGTAGGTTTACCCTGGGTATCACTTTTATATCACAGTTAGACAGAGGCACAGTATACTAACCTTGAAAAATGTCATGGCAAACTCCAGTTAAAATGTGTGTTGAAGGACAAACACACTCTGACTAGGATTAGAAATGCCCTAGGGCACATAGCCTAGTGTTTCTTAATGTCCACCCAAGTTGCGGAATACACTAGTAATGTTGGACAAGCCTGGTTTAAGTAGGCCATAGCTGAACAAAATGCAACATGGTCATACCTTAGTCTGGTGTGCTCAGTATGAATATTTAAAGCAGTGATGGGACTCAAACCCAGGATACTGTGCACCAGAGTGAAAGGACTGAACCACTACACTATGACAATATTGCAGTGTTTGGTCAGTAAGAAAGAATGTTGACAAGTGTATGCAAACTGTCCCATGGAAACCCTGCAGGCACAGCATAATCCCTGTTGGGTTCAGACACAAAGCAGTTGGGCAGTAAGAACACAACATGACTTCCAACACACACACTATAAATGTCAAATATTGTTCAAGTTCACACACAACCACAAATGTAGTGGACCTCAGATCTCAACATATGGAAAGGTCACACTGGTAAAATACACAAAAGAGGCAAACTGCAGCTGCTGTTATACTGTGATATGGCAAAATGACACCAAGAAATAGCGTAACACAATTTTTATTTCCGCTTTCGTCCGTGGACTTCATCAGAATAAAATAACTCTCCAAACCTACATCTTAAATACAACCATAATTGCCACACATTAATTGACACTAATCATCCAATTAATACAATACCATTTTTTAAAAAAACATGAAACCTAAAAAATGAAATGCTTTACAAAATGTGCAAACAAATCAAATCATTACTTTTGTCTACTTTCAATTTTTGATGTTTTAAAAAACATTTCACATTAATTGACTCGTTTAGACCTGGTGGATGGTCTGACTTCAATTTTATTTGCCACTGAGTTTCCCTTTGTAAAAGCAAATTCTTGAAGTCTCCTTCCCTCATTTTTGATGGATAAATTTAAAATTTTATTTTATTGTCGTTTTATTGATGATTTATTTTTCATTTTAGATCAAAGTGATGTTAATAATGATTTGTTTCTTAGTTATATTAATTCTTTGTCAACTTATATTAAGTTTGTTATTGGTGGTAAAGGTATCATTGTTGATTTCTTAGATGTCAATTTAAGGTGGGATTCTGGAGAGATGAGAATCCATAGTACTATTCACAGGAAGAAAACGTTCAATAATGGTTATCTCCATTATAAAAGTGGTCATCCGACACATGTCATTTCGAACATTCCCAAAGGGCAGTTCATCAGAGCCAGTCGTATGACATCGAAGGAATCTGATGTTATGGATGAGTTTTGTTTCATTACTTCCTTATTTCTCAATAGAGGTTTTCCCAAAGCACATCTAAAGCAAACAGCGGATGATGTATTAAATAGACGTGCTAGTGACTTTCCACCATTATTGAATTTGGCCTTTGAAGGAATTAATTTAGGGGTTATAAATACATGTAGTAATTTGACTAATAATATGGTCTGTATACTTGGAATGAATTCAGACAGTAAGCATATTAAAAATATTATCACAAAAAATTGGAGAGTGATTAGAGGAAATGCTGAAATGTTTGGCATTTTAGGTGAAAAGCCATTATTTGTTCAAAGAAATGATAATAATTTAAAGAATATTTTGGCACAACATAAAAACAACAGATTTAGGGTCAACACAGTAAAGAAGGGAATGCACTGTTGCAATGAATGCAACATGTGCAGATATATATCCGTTGGTCCTTATATTTCAGTTTCTAGTTCAGAAAAAATTTTTTCTGTTCCAGGTTATGTCAATTGTCGCAGTGCAGGTATAGTCTATATAGCACTTTGTTCTTCATGCTCCGCATTTTATGTGGGCATGACGACTAGAGAGCTTAGAACACGCATTAGAGAGCATTTATATTGCATCAAAACGAAGGACGATAAAAACACCCTCTTTAAGCACTCCCTGGTGTGTAGGTCTTTTAGTAAATTTTTATTTTCTATTTTAGAAGTATGTTATAAAGACATGAGGGAAGGAGACTTCAAGAATTTGCTTTTACAAAGGGAAACTCAGTGGCAAATAAAACTGAAGTCAGACCATCCACCAGGTCTAAACGAGTCAATTAATGTGAAATGTTTTTTAAAACATCAAAAATTGAAAGTAGACAAAAGTAATGATTTGATTTGTTTGCACATTTTGTAAAGCATTTCATTTTTTAGGTTTCATGTTTTTTTAAAAAATGGTATCGTATTAATTGGATGATTAGTGTCAATTAATGTGTGGCAATTATGGTTGTATTTAAGATGTAGGTTTGGAGAGTTATTTTATTCTGATGAAGTCCACGGACGAAAGCGGAAATAAAAATTGTGTTACGCTATTTCTTGGTGTCATTTTGCCATATCACAGTATAACAGCAGCTGCAGTTTGCCTCTTTTGTGTATTTTATTGGTTGGGGCTTTGGTACTTGGTTTTTTAAAAGGTCACACTGGGCATGCTCACACACTTTGATTAATGAGACATATGTCAGGCAACAAACCATGGAAAGCCTGAACTGGGCATGCTCACACACTTAGGCCATGTCTCAGTATAGCAGTCGGACACACATATCTGGCATTTGTATGTGTTAAGCCAGGAACCTCCCACAATACAGCAATCTGCCGAGTGCACACAGTTAAATGACAACAGAGACATAAGTAATATACTGGAACCCTGCCATGATCAAACATCTTCCACAGATACACAAGTTGTTCATAGAAACAGGGAAAGCTATGGCAATAAAGACCTGTAAACAGTTTATCAGCAACAAATATTGTGCATCCCAAACATAAACATATGGGTGCAGAGGTCGATACTAGGCTGTTTGCCCTAGGCAATACATAAGCCTAGCCAGAGTGTATTTGGCATCTGCCTCCCCAGTACAGTAGCCTACTGTGCCTCTGTAAAATAGGTCACAGAAGGCACCATTTAAGGCTAGTTTGCTGTGCCTCCGTCAAGCAGGGACACAGTGGAGATCCCAGGGGTTGAATTTGCAATGTCACATCCATGTGGCTGGAGTTTGCTGGAAGAGGGTTGGCAAGGGGCTATGTCTAACATTAATTGGGATTCAATTCCAGACTGAGGGGAGCCTTATCTGTAGTGTCTGGGCAATTTCACTGTCAGAACTTGCAAGTGATGATTTTGAGGGATTGAAGTGTCCTGCCAATACTGTTCAGAGATGTCCTCCCTCTGTGGGATATTGCTCTGTTATGTATTAGCTCACTCCTTCTGTTGTACAGCTTATATATGGCTGGTGTCAACCAGACAGGTTTCCTGTTGTGGAGGAGTCTTGGTTTTATTTGGGATAGCATGATCAATGAAAACCTGCAGGTGCTCATAGAATGCATTAGTAAAGGATTCTGCAGATTGGGCTGTATAATCCTCCAGCACAGGGCCTTTGAAGTATTCCACCCCAGTCTTCACAAGTGCAAAGTCTGCTTTTGAGAAATACTTTGTTAGCAGTGGTTTCCTTGCCTGGGGGCGGGGATGGGATATGGACATCCAGGGAAAGTTGGTTATGGTCATATCTTAACAATGGTGGTCTACCTCTGGTATGGAACATAGAGTCCCCATGTTGGTGATGATCAGGTCCAATATGTATTCCCCATTGCGGCTGTGGTGACTGGTTCTGCCATAGCACATGGATTCACAAATTGTAGTGGCTGTAGGGTGATGTTGTTGAGGCCTGAGTAGTTCCCCCAGTCAATATTCCTGTACCTGAAGTTAACCACTGTAACGGCGTATGTGAACACCTTCATATCCTATACTGGAGGGGGTGGTCTGAACTACACACCAAACCAAAAGGCAGTTTTGCACAATGGTAGTTGTATATGTATGGCCTGTCATGCTTAGTGCAGTAGTAACAACCCAGAGGTGTGTGTATCTGTGATGTATATGGATACACTCCCTGGTTGTGTTGTGTGTTACAAGTCCTGTGTTCACGAAGCATGGTATAAAACATAACCAGGCAGTGCTGATGTGCATATGTGACCCTGAACTAGGCATCTGTTAATGCATATATATTGTTATCCCCCATACTGAGGGATAGTAATAGATGTACATACCTCTTTGTAAAAACTAATGTCAGCACCCTATAAATACTGCAGGAGAAGAAAAGCCACCCAATAATGCAAATAGCGCACTGTGCTAATGCGTCTGTCTCAAGTGTCATAGCATAGTTAGATAGGGGTTTGAATCCTGCAAATGCTCAGTGTGTGTGTTGGAGGAGGCAAGGGGTGTGCATGTATGCAATTCTCTTTGAAAGAAATGTCCCTTTTGACAACTGGAATAACACACTACATGATGTACATTCCTCTTTGTAAAGACTGATGATGTCAGCACCTTATAAATACAGCAGGAGAAGTGAAACCACCCAGTAATGTGAATAGCGTGCTGCGCTAATGTGTCTCTCTCAAGTGTCATAACATAGTTAGGTAGGGGTTTGAATACTACAAAAGCCATGTGTGTGTTTGTCACACAGTTTGTCAATGTGTGGTGGGTTTTGCTTTTATTATTGTATGACATATAATTATAACAGTAATTGCAATGCACACATCAGGTATGTGTGTGCCATATACAGATATGTACCTGAGACCTTCAATAGTTCCTATGTGTGAAGCCCGCCTCATATGAATACAGTTGTTACCTGTGCCAGCATGTCCTGCAGATTCCCAGACTGTACGCCATACATGTATGTTGTTGACAATGCAGGGTACTGCAGTGATCTGTGTCCTAGGCCAACTGGGTGACACACACTCATGAAAGCTGTGATATATTAATGTGGGTGAGGGTTCATGTCTCGAGTATATGTCACACATGTTATAACACAGCAAAGTCTGTGAGTAATGGACATCCAGTGTAGGTGTATGGCAACTGTTGCTGATATGCATAAAGACACCTCCTGGCTTAGGCTATACACCAAGGGACTGCACAATACCTTTGGAAATGTGAATATCACAGGATAGATAAGAAAACACTTGTCCATATGTACACACCATTACCTGTTCTACATGATGGGTGCTGCCACCTACATGGTACTACTGGAATACTATGTTAAGTACATGCTGATGACACAGTTACAGTTGCATTACAGTAATAGAGCATGGCTTGGACAACAGGTATCTATCTGTATGATACCCTTGTAGTGGTCATGTGTGTCATGTGCAGAATGCATTGTAGGCCACTGTATACATTTCCAGTCGTGGATGAACATATCGCTAGTGTGTTGGCATGTACGTGAGACTGCTATATGCCAAACAGTATTCTTCCCAGGGATGTGTGGGGCTCAGTAAGAATGGCTACTGGTATAGTGTAGTACTGCAGGGATATCACTGACACTGGGTTTCCTACATCTGTGTATCAATTGAGGATACATCATGTAATAGGTTCATAGGTTCATACTAGGCTATCTGCCCTAGGGCAGTTATAAGCCTAGCCAGACTGTGTTTGTCTTTCGCCACCCATTTTAAATGTATTTTGATATGACCTTTTTCCATGTTAGTATACTCAGCCTCTGTGTAACAGTGACACAGAAGTGAAACCCGGGGTAAACCTACAATCTCCCATCCACTCAGCAACAGTCCTCTTGCAGAGAGTCATTAAGGGACTCTGCCTAACCTGGACTGTGATTTTATTCCAGAGTGAAGGGAGCCTCTGGGTTATGAATCTGTCCCTCCACCATGTCCTATTTATGTAAGTGCTGAGGTACAAGTGTCATGAGTGCATAGCTCCATGGAATTTGGATTTTCTGAGGTGCAGCATGTCCAATAATTCCAGGTTGGACATGGTTCTATATGTCAGGCATCTGTTGGAGCCCTTTGATCCCCTTGGTGAGGTACTTTTGTGGACTTTCCAGTTGCTGCAGGTCAGGTGTCTGGTAAGGTACACCACAAAAGGGGCATTGTACTCAATTATGGGCCTGATGAGGGATGACTAAAGAGGCACGATGACCTCCCATGATCTAGCTGTGAATCCCTTCATGATTAGGTGGCCTATATAAACTGTCTGTGTAACCACTACAACCATGTGGTTGTCAAATGAGAGTTTGCTATCAACTCGGGTCCCCAGGTCCATAATCATGTGTACAGTATTTAATGGCTTACCACCTATGTGTTAATTTGTGGGCACTTTGTTCTTGCCAAAGGGGATGACTACACACGTTTTGGCATTTAGCTTGAGGCCGTGGCTCTGGCACCAGTTGTCTGTTTCTATGAGGCCCTTTTGTAGGATGCTTCTGTTGGCTGGTGAGTTGATTATGGCGCCCATTTTGCAGTCATCTGCGAACCTGCTCAGCCACAGTCCATCTGTGTTGGCCTGTAAATATATACCAAACAAGAGAGGTCCCAGGACTGAACTCTGTGGGATGCCACTTGTAACCGGTTTGGAGTGTGACATGGCTCCAGCAATTCTGACCATGTGTGTTCTGTCCATGAGCCAGTTTGCAATCCATCTAGTGACATAGGGGTTTATAGTTATGCTGGTGAGCATCTCTATAATGCCTGAGTGGGGTATTGTATCGAAGGCTTTTGCAAGGTCCAGCTAGGCTGTGTTGAACACCTTCCCCTCGTCACTGGCCTTGGTGACTGTTTCAAAGACATCGACCAGGTTTAAGAGGCAGGATGTGCCCTCAACAAAGTTGAACTGGGGAGGATCCAGTGTCTGTAGGTCCCCAATATCTTTATTTATGAGGTCTATGATGATCTTTTCCATAGCTTTGCAGACCAAGCTAGTCAGGCGTATGGGGTGATAGTTTCCAGGATCCATTGAGGCACCACCTTTGTGGAGAGGGATCACTGTTGCTGTACGCCACCCCTTGGGTACATTTCCTGTAGTAAGGCTGGGATTGAACAGTAGTTTTATGTTTGTGTTTAGTTCTTCTTGGAGTTCATGTAGGATGCAGCCTGGGACACTGTCTGCTCCCATTGATGCTGTGTTTTGCTTTGGAGAGGCGACTGAGCATCTCAGATGTCAGGGGGGCATCACTCTGCTGGGATATATATTTGCCCTTGTGGTGGGGAGGGGGGTGAGATGTTTGTGCTGAACCTGTCAGCAATGATGTTGGCAATGTATGTGGCTTAGGTGTATTCTTTGTCATTTAGGACAACTGAGCATATCTGGGAATTCCCACCCAGATTCCTAACATAAGTAAAGAAAGCCTTGTGATTATCCTTAGTGTCTTGTGCAATATTTCTCTTGAAACTGGCCTTAGACGATTTTATGAGTGCCCGTAATGTTTTCAAAATACTGATCAGAGATGCCTTCCCTTTGTGGGATATTGCTCGATCATGTAGTAGCTTCCTCCTTCTATTGTTTTCTGTTATGTGGCTGGGGTCCACCAGACAGGACGCCTGTCTTTGGAGGATTGGGTCATAGTTATATTTGGAATTGCATGATCTGTGCATTCCTGAAGGTGTTCATAGAATGTGTTTATAAAGGATTCAGCAGTGTGGGCTGTATTTTCCACAGGCCCGGGGGCTTTGAAGGATTCCACCTCTGTCTCGGTTTTGAGGTGTGTGGAATTTGCTTTAGACAACTTTTTCACTGTGGTTTTCTGGGCAGGGGCTGGGGTTGGTATGTGAATATACAGTGAGATTACTCTATGGTCTGATCTTACCAGTGAGGGATACACTTCTGGTCTGGAGCCTAGAGTCCCCATGTTGGTGATGATCAAGTGCAGTATGTTTTCCCCTCTTGTGGGAGTGGTAATAAGTTGTTCCATAGCATTTGAGTTTATGAATTCTAGGAACCTTTGGCCTAGGGTGTTGGAGCTACAGTAATGCTCCCAGTCTATGTGTGGGTAGATGAAGTTGCCCAATATAATGTTGTTTGGAGACACCTTCATATTTACATGTGTTATTAAGTAGGCCAAGTGGGTTTCCTGGGTTTAGGAGGGTGGTCTGTAGCAGGCTATGAACTGGAAGGCAGTTTTACCCACTGTTAGTCACATGTGGATAGTCTGTGATGCTTCATGCTGTGGCACCAACCTGGGGGTGTGGGTATCCTTGACATTTAATGATACTCACCCTCCTTTCGTAGTTAGTTCCATGTTTTGGGGCTATAAAGCATGGTATGAGGTGTAACCTGGTAGTGCTAGGGTGCTCTTGGGAGCCTTGAACCAGGTTTCTGTTACTGCACAGATATCAACATTCTCCATGCTGGGTAGAGTTTGGAGCGCATGCATCTTGCGGTTTAGATGTCTGGCATTGAGTATCATTACTTCCAGTTTCTTATCCCCTGTGATACCTATGTAGGTGGGTTTGTGTTTTCAGCCTTACCACCAGAATGCAATCATGTGCAGACATTACACTTTTGGAATTAACACTTGTGTATAAAAAACTACAATGACAATCATACTGTTAATGCATCAGGCATGCTGGGATATACCCACATTGATATCATTACACTGTACTGTAAACAACATGATAATATTACTACAGTGCTATGTAGTCACCCTGTGCATCAGCACCATGCTATCCTATTCCTGCATCAATGTTACGGATTGCAGGAGGTGGCACAGTTTCATCATATGCACAGGGTGTGTACTTGGTATGCCAGAGTCTGCCATTGACCCATCCAATCAACATGTATGTGTGTGTGTGTTAGTGAGGGACAACAGTACAAAATGGGGCAATGTTGATGTGGTGTGTGTGTGTGTATGTGTTAGCCCTAGGTGTTAGCATTATGCATGTGTGTATGCATGCACACAGTTCGACCACATGGCTGCCATATACGGGTGTTTGTGGACAGCCACAGACTGTACCTGCCAGGTCATACAGATCACTGTCTCTGGCCACGGACACGGTACCTGTGCCTGGCAGGGGTGCTATGGACAGTATCAGGTACTAAGCCAGACTGGGTACTGTCATCAGAAGCAGTTGGTTGATGACTGGACACATATCCCTGCTGGGACTGTCCAGAGCCACGTGCACGTGGTCTTCTAGGACGGTCTGATGACAGCACAGACCCAGCATTGCTGGGGCTGGTACTGGCACTATGGGAGCGGCTGCGGGTTTGTTGTCATCTGCGATGACTGCCAGCTGATGATGTTGCTGGCATACATCCACGTCGATGCCTCAACCATCCTGCATTGCCCTGGCTCATGGACATGTAGTTGTGGAACAGATCTAATGTGTCCCCCCAACGTCTGTCAATGACCTTGCCGATGGATGGCAGCCGCAATGTCATGCATAGTGTCATTCAGAGCAGTGCGATGTGCTGTAAGCTCCCTCAGACCCTGTCTGGTGTACCATTCCATACGTGCCTGTGCCTGCATTACAGCCCGGAACATAGCTGAGGTTGAAAGACCTCTGTGGGCACATCTGACAGGGGCAGTACGACCACGGATGCTCCCACGAGAACTCCCGGACATCTATCTGCCTGTGTGGTACCATGTCAGGACTCTGGCCATGGCTGCTGTGAGGGGATGCATGTGCCACTGATACCACATTACCCTGGTCAATGCCCACTGTATGCTGTCACTCAGCTAAGGACATTGGTGACAATGGATGTATCGGCAGGATGACTGTGCGCATTGATGGGGTTGACTGCTGTGTACTGTCGATTGGCTGACCAACAACAGACCCTGTCACACCTCCCTGTGCCATTACACATGTATCATCATTATCACTATCCCCAGTAGTGGCTTCAGGTTCCCTGCTGCACGCCAACAGAGCAACACCAGAACCTGTGAGAGGAAGACAGGAAACACAGTTTACAATGTGTACACAATGTTACCCACAGATGCACATGGGCACATGCACACATGCACACATGCACACATGCACACATGCACACGGGCACATGCACACATGCACACATGCACACGGGCACATGCAGACATGCACACATGCACATGGGCACATGCACACATGCACACATGCACACGGGCACATGCACACATGCACACATGCACACGGGCATATGCACACATGCACACATGCAACCAGGCATGTGCACACATGCACACATGCACATGGGCACACGGGCACATGCACACATGCAAACATGCACACGGGCACATACACACATGCACACATGCACACGGGCACATGCACACATGTACACATGCACATGGGCACACGGGCACATGCACACACACACGGGCACATGCACACATGCACACGGGTACACATGCACACGAGCACATGCACACATGCACACGGGCACATGCACACATGCACACATGCATACATGCACATGGACACATGCACACATGCACACGGGCACATGCACATGCACACATGCACACATGCACACAGGCACATGCACACATGCACACGGGCACATGCACACATGCGCACGGGCACACGGGCACATGCACATATGCACACATGCACACGGGCACATGCACACATGCACACAGGCACATGCACACATGCACACATGCACACGTGCACACAGGCACATGCACACATGCACACATGCACACATGCACACGGGTGCATGCACACATGCACACATGCACATGGGCACATGCGCACGGGCACATGCACACATGCACACAGGCACATGCACACATGCACACTGGCACATGCACACGGGCACATGCACACATGCACACATGCGCACATGCACATGGGCACATGCACACATGCACACGGGCACATGCACACATGCACACGGGCACATGCACACATGCACACATGCACACTCCTCAGTACAGCAGATACAAACACACACACACCTGTAATCCAACACATACACAATACTGTTTGAGGGTATTATTAGTATTAATATTATTATTAGTATTAATAGTATTGTTATTACACACTGACCAGCATGGGTTGGCTGCCTTGCTGCTACTCCAGAGGGACCTGCACAAATAAGAGAGTTATTGTCAGTGGCCACAACTGTGCCATTGATACTGTGAGTATGATACAGTACAGTAGTACAACAGTTGGCTTTCACAGGTGTACTGATGATATTCAGAATATCAATCTTACACAAGAATAGGCAGGATAACAGCTACACACAGTACACATCTCACACATGCATGAACTACCAGTGCAGAGAACAGTCAACTACAGATATGGCATGTTACCTGCACACTCCATGTCCACATGCTGGGTGGCTCCAGCCTCCATCATGACACATGTCTGTGGATGTTGTTGTTGTTGGCCTGGAGCCACAACACTTAGGAGGAGCTCCTCCACTCTGGTGAGGGGGGGTGGATAGGTACCACACCACCTGTGGCAAGCTGTTGTCTGTGGATATCAGACGCACGCTGATGGACATTTCTAATTAAATCACTGCAGTGATGGCATACCTGCTCATATGTCCAGTTATGCATGCCTATGCCACTTACCCGACGGACAAGGTCTTGCCACAGTGCAGCCCACTCCTGCTGGTTCTGGCTGGTCCTGGAAAACAGTGTGGAAAAATCCCGCACCAGGCTCTGTTGTATCTCCTCATCCTCTGCAGCTGAATAACAGGGGTTGCGCTGATGCACCATCGCCCTGGAAGGAAAAGAAAAATATGTGAGCAAGTAATATGGCACACGTAATACTCTACTGTACTGATATCACTGAACTGCCATATATAGCATCTGTCTGTCTATCAGGGGATACACATGTAAATTGCCACATATCAGTGCTTAGCCAACAACTGTGTGACAGTGCCTGGCACACTCCATACAACAAACTAGTATACACCAGCACTCGGCACACTGTTTGAGGTACAATGCACAACCTCACACTGGGAGTATGTATCAAGCTAATGGATGGAGAATATTGTCATCCCATGCAATGCATGCAATGCACATTTACAGTTTCACTGGTAATTCACCCTAGTCTTTGCTGCTATACCCCTACCTACACTACAGTCATACACAGGGAACTACAGCACAACATATGGCAATGTAGTATGTTTGTATCCCAATAACTGACACACCCTTCTCTGGCTTCACACCGAGGACACACACTACCATGACAGACACAAAGTCATGCTGAGCAATCACACCATTACAGACCTTACACACAGTCAGTGTCACACTCATTCCACCTCACATAGTTGGTATTGCAATGAGTACATGTGTGTGTGCATTGTGTCATAGGTAGGTACTATGCTATTGGCCCTGGGCCTATGGCAGCATAGCCTTATGCTACACTGCCCCTTGGGACACATGTAATGTGATTGTACTTGCTCCTGTCAAACGGTTACACAGAGGTGACTCATACGGCATATTACCTATCTCCATAACATTCATCAGGGGTATGTCTGACATCTACTAATAAGGAGCCTTGCTTGTTAATGCTGGGTGGTTTAGTCCAGGGTATGGCTTATTTGTGGATAGGAACCTGTACCTCCAACATGTGCTCTTTACTGCGGTGACAAGGATGAGGGCCATAGGTCATTTAGGCTGGACAGATTCTGAGGTGTTACCATGGTGGTTGGAAAACTGGTACGGGTGTGACATAACTCTGTATATCCAGCAGTGGTAACCTCTGTGTAGGTAGTATGAAAGACACTCTATCTGTGGTTTTGTCAGTCACTCTGCATAGGGAATGTGTTTGAGGGCATTATCACTCTTTGTTAGGTATGTCTGTGGCCTTTTCCCTTGCTGTAGTTGTCATGGGAGGTACATACCGTGTAGGACATTGTGAGGTGTAGAGGGGTACACTGACCTACATTTCCCTAGCTGACACACCATTTGTGATGACACGTACCATGTACAGGGATTACAAGACTAGTGTGCCACTGTGAATATCAAAGGGGAGGCTATTGTACACTTGTTTCCCATGTTCCCTTCTGACACCTCCAGTAGTAGGCAGGCAACCACCTATGTGGTAGTTAGTGGTTAAAGTGTTTTGGAATGGGGTATGGTACTCTAGTATCCACACTGGTGTTCAGTCCATGCCTTCGTCACCAGGCACCTGTTGCAATACATCTGCCCCCATGTGCCTCTCTCACTCTATATATACATACATATATATATATATATATATATATATATATATATATATATATATATATATATATATATATGTAGATAGATATATTCATATACATACATATCTACAGACATTCATATCTGTCTGTATATGTGTATGTATCTATATATATCTATATATGTATGTGTCTATTACATCTATATGTATATACATATTCTATCTATCTATCTATCTATCTATCTATCTATATATGTCTATCTATTTATACATACCTCTCTATCTATGTCCATAAATATATATATATATATATATATATATATATATATATATATATATATATATATATATATATATATATATATATATATATATATATATATATATATATATATATATATATATATATATATACATACACATACACACACTAACATACTTCTAAACATCTATTGCTGTACAACCTACGCTGTACATTGTACATTGTACTACAACCTACATTGATATGTGCACATAGCAACCTTCAACTACAAATGTATGTCCAGCCTTCACTAACAGTTGCAGTATGTCCCTTGCCCTATGCACATCTTCATATACATATAGATACAGACTGCTAACACATATGGAGGGTTCACAGTATGTAGATTATTAGATTATGTAGTTTACATTACCTTTGTTTCTGACAGTTTTTGTGGATGGCTGGCTTGCTGGCTGGCTGGCTGGCTTGCTGGCTGGCTGGCTGGCTTGATGGCTTGTTTTTTTTTGGTCTCTCTCTCTCCCTCCAGTTGCTGCAATGATATTATTGCATGTGTGGACTGGCAGTACAGGCTGCTTTTGTAGGTATCTGCTCATATGCATGCGATGGCCTCTGCACCAATTGTTGGCTAGCATTTACTAATTGCATGCAGCCTGCTGTGTGATAATTGCAGTTCTCACTGTGATTTCAGGACAGTGCTATAAAATGATAGGTTAGGTAGGCGTAGGCCTTTCAGTTTTGCAAGGTGGGGACCATGCTGGTTTGCTGTGGACACTGTTGTGTCAGTCAAAAGGTTGGTATGTCTCTCATATCTAAGGCTGTATTGTAGCCACTGAAATGCATGTTGTACTGAAACCTGACTGTTGCTTCTTCCAGTTCATTCTTCTCAGTGTGTATGCTAACTAACACCTAATAATGCTAACACTGTTTACATGGGCATATGTACTTTCCTGTGGGACTCGTTGATTAACTGGTATACAACAGTAGCTCTTGCAATGTGTTGCTATGGCTTCACTATTTTGCCTTTACATTCACTCCTTGAAGGCCTGATATTTGTCTTTACTGGAATGTGTTGCTATGGCTTTCCTATTTTCCATTTACATTCACTCCTTGTAATGCATGATATATTTCTTTCAGCAGCAATTTCTTATATGTTGGGTGTGGTTTGGTGGCACTGCATGCAGTCTGGTGAGGCCAAGGTCTGGGGTTTGACACTTACAAGGGTATCTTATTTTGCTGCTGAACAGTAGTAGGGCCTTGTACTTTGTACTAACAGTTATGAATATCAGGCACATGCAGTGCTTGTAAACTGCTATACTGTCCTTAGTTTGTTAGATGGCTACATCCTTTGATATTTCTGGGTTGTACTCCTACATGAGGGTGTGCTTGTGGAAGCAATTCTACAGCTATTCACAGAGTGTTGACAGCAGACAGGCTGATATGCCTGTGTGTTTCTGACACTTGCAGGCCTCAGATACTCTCGGGTATATATTTGAGCAGCCTCAGGGAATGGTACATATCAGTGGGATACACCCGTGATATATTTCAGATATTCTGCAGTTGTGACTGTGGGGTATTTTGAGCATATGTATTACTACACCATTTCTGACATGCAAGTAGTGTGTACTTTAACTTATTGACGGTCACCATTGTGTGGGATTCCCCACCTTTTTGCCTACTGTTAGTACATTTCACAGGGAGTCAGTGGGGCACAGGTAACATTATTTGACAATGAAGGCCATCCCTGTAAATCAGTCACAGTTGGGATGTCTGGCCTCATACCTATTCAAATATGGTGGTGTTTATCTTGCTCTGATACTGTGTGTGGTTTGTAAGGTGCTACTCTAACATTATTACCTCCTAGCATGGCTGTTTCTCTTATCACACTAATGTAATGCAATTCCACAAGAATTGCCAGTAAAGATACAGGAAACAAGCTTTGTGTAATGGCCTTCCTATATTCCCTTTACATTCAGTCCTTCTGTGTCATGATATATTGCTTTCAGCACCAAGTTCTTGTATATCAGTTATGGCTTAGTGGTAAGTCATGCAGACTAGCGTTTCCAAGGTCCTGTGTTCGAGACTGACAGGGGAATTTTATTTTGCTGATGAGCAGACTACAGGCCTTGTCATACAGAGTGACTAAGGCACTTTTAAGCAGTTGTAAGCGGGTTTGTGCTGGTTTGTGTGATGCTTACACATGCGCACACTCGCCTAGCTAAGTGCACCCTCGCTTAGCTTAGCACACACAAGCGCACCCGCGCTTACAACTGCTTAAAAGTGCTTACTCCAGCTAACACCCGCGCTAATTTCTTTTAAAGAAAAGAAAATGGGGAGATAGGAAAGTGGTGAAAAAGGGGGCACAAAGAGGGTAGGACAGTAGGAAAACAAGCTCGGGATGTGCAGGAAGGATGTAGGGAAGGCCCATAGCTGCCCATTTCTTTACCAGCAACAACTGGGCATATGTGTGAAATTTGGTGTGAATTTTGAAACCTTCCACCCCTGAGAGAGGGGTGAGGACAACAAAATATGCTGTACAGCCAATGTTAATTATCAGTTGACATGTCCAGCAGACATGTCGGCAAAATGGGCAGCTATGTATGGGGCGTAATTTTTTTGTGGGAACAGAGTGCCCTTTTTTTATTTTTTTTTTCAGGTGAGAGTGGAATGTGAGGTACAGGAAGTAGGTATATTTGGGGAGGTTAACAGACAAGACAAACAAGATGCATACAGGGGCGGAGTATGACACATGTGGGGGGTAAACACAATTGACAGGGACGGATGTTTGGATATCGCGAGCCCATGAGCCCACAGATGGCAACAGTGGAACTGAGATCCCCACCCATGGGCAGTTACCACTGCGCCTTCACTGCCCTGGATGGGGCTGTGCTGGGGGCTATATAGGATGGGCAGGCACACCCGTGAGTTGCGCCACCCTTGCCTCGAGCTGGCATAGGGGATCAAGCACAGCATGCCTGATCTCACTACGCACCACAGACCGGACACTATGGAGGGTGAATGGACGTTCTCCTCCGGCCACGCTTGCAGAGGGAGGACGAGCCCCATCCCCTGCAGTGCTTCCACCCGAAGGTGGCACAGGGCCACCGGAGGAGGTTCCGGCCTGAGCACTGGTGCCAGGTGCACTTGCCAGCTGAGGTGGGAGAGGTGGGTCCGCTGGAACCCGCCTTCCCTGTTGTCCTATGTTTATCAGTATTTTATGACATTTTGGGTTAGTAACAAACAACACCATTCAAAATTAGTTGTAACAGCATGCATCAGTATTCCCATTAACTAAACACCCATGAATTCCAAACATTGAACAGCAAACATAACACATGCATATTTAGAACAACAGTACACAATCCAACAGCATGCACGGTTGATTGATGGCAACAGGCCATCAGGTTTGGATATGTGAACAGGGCACATGCATCAACGTACATGCAGATATGTATGAACCAACAGGACAAATGTCCATAGGAATTAATTGTGCATACACATACCCAGTTTGGTGTGGAATTACATCATTTGTGAAAATGGGGTAGGGTGAAGAAATATTACACTAACAACTTAAACTACCTATACATATGATGTACATTCCTAGTAGCTGCAGCTATATATCCCCTACATGTCTTTGTACAGTTTCCTATATGTAACCTTAGGAATGTTGGTGATGGGAATGTTACTGCTACATTAATATACATTCCATTTTTATCCATACATGTTCATATCTGGCTGTGTTCAGGTACAGCATCCTACTACATTTGATTTATATGGCTCTAGACAACTGTGGATATTCAGTATTTCATACAACCATACTATTTCCATATTGCAAGGGTACAGCACCATATCCAAATTGTGGGACAGACACATTCCAGGTTCAGTACTTTATTACACCCATTTCACTCTTTGGTTGTGGCTGTCTCATTCATTTCATTATGTACTGACTGCAGTATAACTTTATTCCAGACTTATTACAGCTTTCTTGGTCAATTCATAGCCTCTTTCTCACACTCTCACTTGTTTTATTTTTACAATTCAAGATGGTACTTAATTCTAGGTGTTATTAAAATTTTTTACTTGGTTACAGCAATCCTTTCCAACAGACTCACTTATTTCATATGGCAGATTTTAAAAGGGGATGTATTTGACACATGTCTATCCTTTGTAGATTGATTACCAGTCATTTTCAGGGTGAAGCAGTTATCTGATATTACAATACAGGTGGAAACTCTATTTCAGACTTGTTTAATGTTTATTTCTGGATTACAGGCTGCATCACTTATCTAATCTTACAGTACTAGCAGAATCTTTCTTCTAGGCTTATTTGAACTTTATTAATATATAACAACACTGAACTCTTTTACAAGCTGTCTCACTTATATTCCATAACAATTCCAGCAAAATAATTACTAACCTGCCTGGTGGCGCAACCTCACCAGCCTATCAGCATAGGCTCGCTGATTCATGGAACGGACACCTGCAGCTGTAATATAAATGAAGTAATATTGGAACATACATCTCCATAATACAGGCTAGGATAATTTCTTACATGCTTAATTACATGGATACTTACTCAGTAGTGGGGCGTTGGGCATTTGCCGGGCCTCTTGGATCCAACGGTTCAGTTGGTCCTGCTTACGTCTCTTCAGGTCCGCATGGTGGTGATGGACCTGTTCACCAGTCCTTGGTATGCCTGTGGCACTGGAGAGATCATGTGCCAACCGGTTCCATGCCTCTGCCTTGTATGCACCCCAGTGAACCTGGCCCTGCATGAGTTGAGCCTCATGATCGTGGACTAGGAGCCAAACCATATATTTGGACTCCTCAACACCCCACCTCTGTGCTCTAAAGCGACTTCCCTCTCCTGCACCTGCCATCCTGAATGCAAATGGGTAGGGTACCACAATCAGTTATGCTGTGTATTCCCACCTATGGGGCTTATATATGCCCATTTTCCCACACTTATCTGTGATTGGCTATTTTGGATATTTATCAGCTTAAGAAAACCTGCTTTGTCATGCTTCTATTTCCATTCATTCCTATATATATATGCTAATACTGCATTTCTCAGTACAACTGTCATGGCTTAGTGGTTCAGTAATTTGACTATGGTGCACAGTATCCTGGGTTCGAGCTTGGGCATTGCTTTTTTTGTTTTTACTACTGTCTAGACAGGCTAGGAGGTGTGTCTGTGTAAAGGCGGTTTTGATACAGCTTGCTCAACGTTGCCCGCCGGTAAGCCGGTTGGCATGCTGCGCAGCTCCGCGCAAATGGCTTATGCTGGGTAATGCGTTATTTGGCTATGAGCACGCATATTACGCTGTGTGAAGTGTTGCTCAGCTATGGGCACTCATTTTAAGTGTGTTAAAGTGGTGCTCAACTCCGGGCACTCATATTACACCTGTTAAACCGCTGCTCACCTGCAGGCAGTCATATTACGCTTGTTAAAGTGCTGCTCACCTATGGGCACTCATAGTCGGATTTGTAAAGCCTTGCTCAGCTATGGGCACTTATACAATTTTTTTATATTTTCTTGTGTCGGATTTCTTCAAAAATACATGGCCCATTTCATTACAATTTACTTAAATTATAGTTATATATATACATATATGTCAGAGGATTGTTTCATGCTTATTTAACTAAAAATAGAAAATGATGTTGTGGGGGCTCGAACCGTGACTACCTCCTCTTTGGCCAATGTCTCTACCGCTACACTATTGCTACTTGGCTTAATTTGCATATTTAGATCTTATACTCTTTTCAATGACTGCTAACTGTGGCTGAGCGGAGGTCATACCCACGCAAACCAGCTCAACTACGGGCAAACATTTTGGAAATTGTAAAAAAAAAAATTAAACTACTATTTTTACGTTTTACATTACAGTTGGGTTTATAGTCTGTGGGGGCATGTGTGGTGTTGTGTTCCTTGACATTTTCGCGGACTCGCTTGTGGGAGTTTGACTCTGACTCTTCTAGGGGCGTGTCCCTTTGCAGAACTCGGCATTCGGACACGCCCCCTACTTTCCTACACGGACCGTGTTAGCCTAGGGTGTGATTCAGCATGCCCTCATGAATATGCATGGCATGCTGACGTCATACCGTTAGACTGCAGCCTCCGTGTAAGACATATTAACTCTTACACGGAGGTTTTGTGAATCCTGCCCATTGTTTATGCATTGCAACACTTTAATACAAAGCTCTTAACTAATGACTGCTAAACAAAACAATAACACAAAAAAAATTATTTACCAAATCTGTAACTTTAAACCCTTTATTCTGCAGATCAACTTGACTGTAATTTCTGATATACCCTATACAACATAGATGTATACAGTTACCCTTTTTTCTAACTAGCCACACCCAATATGTCTTTCTGACCACTTTAGCTGTGTCAGCTGAACTGGAATTTATTTTAACTTTAAACAATAAATCTGCATGTCCCTGTCTTAACCAATTTTTTAAATACTGTACATTTGCAAAAATCTTGTTACTGAAGTATAAAATAGCATATAAATCTAATGACATGTTCATACCTAGTACAGAGCTGTTACACTTTGAACTGTTAGCTGCTGTAATCTTTGACCCTTTAAATCCTGACAAACTGCATTTGTGTCCTCTAAGAAAGATCTATGTGTAACTGAAGTTGATTTGTCTGTAATAATCAGTGCATCATTTCATAGTTTTTCTGTAAACAATGAATAATTATCATTTCTTTTAACCATAAACAATGACAGATAACTATGATAAAAACGAACACACCCACCCAGAGCAAATACCTCTCCGCTGATCTTTAAAAAATTTATACAAAATTCAAAAGCAAAAAGCAAAGAGAGGAAACCAATGGACTTACAATAATCCAGTCTTATTGTTGAAAATATATTTAAAGTCTTTAATTTCGTGCACAAGGTAAGCGCTTTCACTAACCGCTTCTTCAGATCATAAACATTTTTAAACTTACAAACAGTTGCTTATAAAGCAAGCATGTGATGCAAAAGCAATTATACAATTAACTTTTAAAAGCACACTCATATATATACCTTTTACTTAAAAGATTTTTTAAGAACATTATATAATAATCATATATCAGGCTAATACCACTTAACTATCCTAAATTCTTATCATACAAAATATTAACCTATGATTTAAGAAACTAATAGATGCATTCTGATTTACTAGTTGCATAAATTATTCGCCATGGCTAGTAAACTTTGTTAGTAGCAAGCTATGCGGTGCATTATCTCCCTTGTTAATGCTATATAATGACAGATTGATTTATCGTCTGTTAAAGCAAGCTTGTTAAATCATTAAATTTTGCTTTTTAGAATGTATATGTATATAATTAAATTCCTAAACTTTATTCATAGTATATATCTCCAACTTATACGATTTTAAACTTCTGCTATAGTATATTTATGCTAAAATACTAACATTATTGGATATTCCAAGACATTCATCCCTTCATGCAATACATTATACATTGCTAACTCACACATACCTCAGGTATATCTAAAGGATGTCATGATCTATATCTACAAATTATAGTATAATAATAATACTCTATAATGTCAATAAACACTATCTTAGCATAAAATATGATGAATTTATGCATTTACACTTATAACGAAATTCATATTAGCGGTCGCTATATATGTAATACGCTATATGCTGCTAAATTACTTATTCATCCATAAACTCATCATAATAAAGTATTTCATAAATTGTTTCTTATTTTTTAAATACTTCTTACATGGCTTCATAGGCCTTCATAATCTATAATCACTGATATATAATACTATGAATTTATATATGTTTAAAAAAATGTTTCTGTTCAATATTATCTAAAGCATTCAGTCTTTATACAGGGTGACAATATTTTCAAGGAAACACTGTAACCACATCTGGAAACCATAATAATAAAACTAAATGTGCACCTCAGCTCTTATGCCTATTCTAATACTTATATTTATTTTTAGTCTAGTTTAGGTTATGTTTGTGATAATATTGTGTAATACTCAACACTGCATGGTCCATAATGTATACGGATTTTCATAATTAGCAATAGTCATAAATATGTGTATTTAGTTTTATTTATTTATTTCATGCCCAGAATAATCATGTTGTAGCTGTACCTCACATATGACCAGAGACCTTGAGCTAATAACATGTCATCAGATCAGTGTTGTCATTTGCCAGTTGTATATTTTTAGTGTTGGTATTATATTACTGTTTAGGATTTACATGAATATACATCACATGCTTGTCTAATACATGGTTAAGGTATACCCCCTTTCTATGGTTGCAAATGACAACAAATGGCAAATGATGTCTCTTGATGTGCATAAACAACAGCTGTTGGGTTAATTTCTTCTGATTTAAACATATTGACATGTAGGATACAGCATTACTGGGGGGGAGTAGTGAAGATGGCGAGCTGTTAACAGCAGTGAATTTTTGCTTTGCTTATTTGGAAGATTTTGATAGGATTTTATTATTAAAATACAACTATTATTAAGACTAATAAATATAAATAATTCTATATTAGTATCTTATAAAAAAATCAAGTTTGTGATTTTTTTCTGTTTCTTTTTCCTGACAGAAATACTTTTAGTTTCTTTGTTAAAATGAGTCACTCTAAAGGAAATTTCCAAGAAACCACAATAAAAAGGAATTACAGTCTATTTTACTAGTATTCAGGAACTATCATTGAAAATGGACAAAATGGATATAAAACTGGGCAATATAAAAGAAGAGTGTAAGAAACAAATGGGCTTATTAAATGATGTTATTATACAAGAGTCACTGCAGATGTCAACAATTATAGTAGCAGTTAATAACGTTGATTGGAGAATAGTGCAACTCATATTGAATTGATTCTCAAGCAAAATACTCCTAGAAAAATAGAAAGGTTAGAAAACAGGTCAAGAAGAAATTATTTCAGAATTGATTGTATTCCAGAAAAGGAGGAAGAAGACAACAAAATATCATTTTTAAATAACTGTTTGCCTAAGTCTTTGAACTTAGCTGAAGCTCTCTCTCTGATGGTATTTAGAGAGTTCATAGATCCCTTTCTAACATCTCTTTAAAAAACAATCCACCTTCTCCAATATCTATAATAGTAATTTTTTTATCCAGCCAGGATAAAGCTTTATTAATGAAGACAGAAGGGGCAAATTCACCTATAAAAATAAGAGGCATTAGACTTGATACTATTCCTTGTCTATTATGACAAAAATGAAGGCTTGTGTTTCATTCATTAGAACTCTCAAGTAATTAAACATTAAATCACAGCTAGTGTTTCTGGATTTTTTTTTACCTGAAGGACACAAAACCTTTAACTCATTAGAAGATGCTCTGGTTTTCAATCAGAAGAAGAAACTTTTGGAAAATCTAAAGAAATGGATTGGTCATTGACAAATTTGAAAAGACAAGCCACGAGAAATGGATGGACATCAAAAGGAAAAAAATATAAGAGACAAGTGACTGATTAATTACTGGACAAGTGTGTTTATTTTTCTCTCTCTTTTTAATATACAAATGCCTTACTCAATTTCATTATGTAACTATTATCTGCAATAAGGTAATGGCCTTTTATCTTTATTTATTTTAGTAGATATAGTTAAGTTTAGTAGTAATATGTTTTATTTAACATTTTATTGGAAGGGATGTATGTTTAGGTGCTGGATCATTTGTGGTTAATAGTAATATCATATATATGAACAACAGTTAGAATTTTTATAGGTACAGAGATTTGTTAACTGTTACAAACACTGTTCGGTATTAGTTAACTTTTACAATGAATAGGTAAAGCTTATTAGATTTAATAGTTACTAGAGAGAGGGAAGGGGGGAGAAAGGAGAGGAGATAAAATTAACAGCTACTAAGTTAATAGTTAAATAATAAGGGTGGTTGTTGAAGGGTTTAGTTTCTTCGGTATTCTTTCTTGTCCCTTTTTTATCTCTTAGTATTATAGGGAAGAAAAGAGAAAAAAAACGAAAAAATAATAAGGGAAATAAATAAATCAATTTTTGATTAAATGGAAAAGATAAAAAGGGTTTTTGAGTGTTGGGAATACTTAATGTGTTGTCTGATATTGTCGTCCTGTGCAGTATGAGTTTTTGATTTCATTTGCAAAAGTCCGTTATAATGGGAAAAAAAATATTTTTTCATATGCTGCAACTTGCCTGATGCAATAGCGAGCTTCCTTTGGTTATATAACATAACTATGAACTACTTTCCCACTTATAAAAACTTTTAAATTGTTTTTCTTATAGAAAAAGAGTTGCAAGCCGAAGCTCGCTGATGTGAAGCAGGACGTGAACCATTCAGAATGCTGAGACAAATGAAGAGAGTGATGAAAACAAGGTAAAATAAAAGGCACCTTATTAAATGTTGTATACAAGGAAAATATTAGATGTATATGATTAAATGAATAAGTTATACATTGAAAAAAAGAAAGTTAATGTATGTTTTGCATATAAAAGTTATTTATAAATAGTATTTGTCATGTAGGTGATATATGTCACCAGATATCTTCTTAGATAAGCCATATATGTTAAGTGAATATTGTAGATCAGAGTATGTAATATGCCTTTAAGAAGCTTTCCAGTGAGTCATCAGTGCATAAAAGTACTTAGCACATGCAAGCAACAGTGCCATTTTGAGTGAGCAGACAGTGTGTGATCATGCAAGTATGTAGTCAGTTAGATAGTTAAAGTTTAATATGTCTGTTATTCATCCTGATCTATTTGCATACAATAAACTACTGAAATGAACACGCAAGACTCAATGTCTTCTTAATGCACATAGGAAGAGTGACATGGTGTCAGAGTGAGATCCAGAGTTACAGCCATGAGACAACCGGTTAAAGTTGGAGAAATATACAAGAGTGGATCATCCTTAATGCTCAAAAGACTCGCAAAACAGGTCAGAAACAAATTCCAGGTACTAAAACTTGTTTAAATGATTTCTTATACTATAAATATAAAACAAAGCACTCACAATGCTCAAGACAATTTTTTTTATTAAAAGAAATGTCTGAAACTGTGACATATTGATAAAAACATTCAAAATAGTTACGAAAATGTTTGAAACAATATCTGAATGGCATAAAATGTACAAAAAAGGGAAAACTACAGTATTTTCACTATCTGCTACTTTTTTGTATTAACTAAAGCTATTCAAAATATCCGAAGTATGTAAAGTGTTTGGAAATGTATGCAGTATTACAGCGCAGTTATTTTGCAAAGTCAATTTGTTTCAAAGAATATTTTACAAAGGACAGTTATTTCAAGGCATATTTAGCAGAGTACAGTATTTTGAACAGCTTATTGTGTATTTGAATATTATTACATGTACCTGGTGTATGTGAACGTTTGCGCATAATTACATGGGCCAGTTTTGCATTGTGTTTTACTATAATCTGTGGGCATGACAGAAAGATTTCACAGACCCTCACTGCTTAAATTTGATAACAATACTGATAAAAATGGAGAGTGTTTGAGCAGGAATGTGATATTTTCATACATGCTGCTTTTTCTGACAAAGATGCACATACAAAAGCAATTATTGTGCTTACTTTAGCTGGTTCAGAGGTCATTGAAAGAGAGTGTCATTCGTGTATGCACCTGCTGTGTTTGCAGGGGAGGGGGGAGTCTGCCATATAGTGGTACAGGCTGAACAAGGGAAGACCCAGAATGCTTAAAACATAAATTTAGAGAAATGTGTAACCCTCAAAATAATATTACAATGGAAATGCATTTATTTCACACAAGAGATCAAATGCCTGGTGAAAATTTTGCAGCATATACAACTGACTTGAGAAATAAGGCTAAAATGTGCAGATTTGGTGATTTGAGAGATGAGTTGATGAAATACAGGATTGTGTGTGGTATTAATAATAACACAGTGAGGAAGATATTGCTTTGAGACAGTGACTTAACTTTGAATAAGGCCATTGAAATTTGTCAGATATAAGAGCTTACAGAAAAGAACACAAGTATGCTCAGAAATGAGAATAGCTGTGGAAGCCACAGTGACAAAGCTCATGTTGATAGTATGCAGCAAGTGGCTAAAAGAAACAGGCCCAAGCACATGGCAGCTACTGTAGGTCCTGTTGCAATCCCTGGGAAACCATGACTCTTTATAGCAAATTTGCTTAGTGAATCAAAAGGATGAGTCAGCAAAGTCAAAACATGTTTCCCTCCCAGCTTTATAGTCAACTGTCTTAATTGTGCTGGAAATCATGAACCCAAAAGAGAAAAGTGATTAGCTTCTGGTCAGCAGTGTCATTCTTGCAATAAATGGAATAATTTCAAAAAGTTTTGTAAATCAAATAAGGCACATTCTTTTTATTAAAATACGGCATTCCAAGAGGCAAGTTAATCAATTAGAAAGCTGTGACCCTACTTTTTATGTTGATGGTGTGTCTGTGCTTGGTGAAACAGTCAATGCAGTAGATTTGTGGGCAATGAATGACATCTTTTGTACTGTTTAGATTAATGGGAGTCCTGTAGAGCTCAAAATATATACTGGCTTAAAGTGCAATGTTATGTCAGCAGAGAGACCAGATGGTTTAATGGTTAACATCTTTCCCTCCCATGCACAAGGTACAAGGTTCAATCCTGACCTCCAACCAATGCCAGTTTGGAGTTTGCATGTTCTCCCTCTGTCTCTATGAAATACATGCTGAGGGTTTCCATCTCAAACTCACTAATGAATGGAGTTGTGGGCAGCAGCACAGCTTCTACATGGTGCCCTATAGGGGGAAGAGTTGTACAGACCAACCATTTTGGGCATCTACTGTGGGGCACAGTTTCCTCAAGATAGGAGAACACGGATCACAGACTGCATGCTGTGGCAGGGCTAGCCACTCAATGGTGTAAAATATGGCTCTAAGTGATTTGGTCATGTTGACTAATGTCACCAAAAATGGGCATGGGTAGTTACCGGTGATAAATGGGTTGAGGACCCGGCCTACTCTGACTGATGCCAGGGACCTTTGCTAATGATGGAAGAGATATATGTGCCCCTGTTGGCCAGTGTGTGCCTGCCATAAAGACCAGAAGTCCTGGATCAATAAGCTACTGGCTGGCCGGTGTCTAGTTGCTCAGCTTGGGTTACCTGGGATAGCTCTGTTGAGTGAAAGCTGGATATGAAACCAACCAACCTGCCAAACATGAACTGAGAATCGCTACACTTGATGTAGGTTCACTGACAGGACACAGCTTGGAAGTGGATGACATGATAATACGAAGGAGGCTGGCTATCCTAAGTATCCAAGAGATGAGATGGAAGGGCAGTGCAGCAAAGTCACTTGGCTTGGGATCCAGACTCTACTACTCAGGTGGGGGACAGGCTAGAAATGGTGTAGGATTTGTGGTGAGAGAGAGGCTTCAGAAGGCAGTTAGAGATATCATCATAATTAATGACAGACTCGTGGCAATCAGACTCCAGTGTAATGATAGGGCAGTATTCAGACAGCAGTTGCAAGACCTACTAGATAAAGGAGGACAACATAAATCGGTGTGACTTGAATGCACATATCGGGACAGACAGAACAAGATATGAGGACTGCCTGGAAGGAGAAGCTATTCTAGACTTCTGTCCGGCAAATGGCTTGATAGAAGCCAATATATGGTTCAGAAAGAGAGACAGTCACATACAAGAGTAGCCAACATGCTACTCAGGTAGACTTCCATAAGGAAGGCTGGTGGTGGAATGCAGAAGTCCAGGAAGTCATCAAAAGAAAGAAGGAGTGCAGAAAGAAGTGGGGGATAGAAAAGACTGACCAGGCTAGGAAGGACTACTGGTTGGCTAACAAAGAAGCTAAGAAAGAAGTTGAAATAGAAAAGAATAGGGCATCAGAGGCACTCTTTCAACTTCTGTAAAGTGGCTCAGTAAGGGACACAAAGCAACTATATCAGGTTGCAAGGCAAAGACAGAAAGATAACGAAGATAGTCAGAAACCTTTCATAAGGGATGCCAGCAACAACCTGCTCTCCAGTCCACAAGAAATCAAAGGAAGATGGAAGGAGTATTTCCAGCAGCTTCTGAATGAAGAAAACCCCACAGAAGCTGTACTGCCCCAGAAAGAGCCTATGATGAGAGAATAAGAGGACCCCTCCTTAGAAGAAGTAAGAACACCACTAAGGAAGATGAAGTCAGGGAAAGCAGCAGGCTCAGATGAGGTCACAGCAGATATGATAAAGATACTGGGTAAGATAGGGAAGAAATGGCTCCTGAAGGTACTAATAGCAGTGTGGAGAGAAAGGCCTATCCCAGATGACTGGAGAATAAGCATACTCATGACATAGTACAAGAACAAAGGGGACATCAACAACTGTGGGCAGTACAGAGGCATCAAACTCCTACCACATTGCATGAAAGTTATGGAGAGGATGATTGACAAATGGATACGCAGAGTAGTAGAATGTAAGATGGGAGATGAGCAGTTCGGATTCAGATCAGGATGCAGCACAACTGACCCGATGATTGCATTGAGACAGATACTTGAGAAGAAGCTAGAGATGAAGATAGAGTCCAACTGGGCATTCCTAGACTTGGAGAAAGCATATGAGAAGGTCCCAAGAAAGCTGATCTTGGCAGTACTGTGGTGGTTTGAAGTCCCAGAAACATTGGTAGAATTAGTGCAAGCTACGTACAGGGACCCATTGACTCAAGTGCAAACAGTGTTTGGCCTCACATAGGGGTTCCCAGTGGCAGTGGGTGTAATCCAGGGCTCAGCTCTGAGCCCACTGCTGTTCATATGGGTGATGGACTACATTAGCAAACAGGTTGGAGGGGACAGATCAACAAAGCTGCTGTATGCAGACAATGTGGCAGTGCAGGCAGACTTTGAGCTAGAACTTCAGCAAAGGATAGGAGAATGGAATGTAAATCTGAAGGCACATGGGATGAAACAAAGCACAAATAAGATGGCGGTAATGGCAGCAAATTGGGGAAATCAAAAGAAGCTGAAAATAGAGATAGAAAGGAAGATAGCAGAACAGGTAAAAAGCTTTAAGTATCTGGGAGGGGTGGTTGAGGAGAAGGGTAGTCTGAATGAAGAAGTCAAAGCTAGAATCAGAGAGGCTGCAACCAACTGGCATACAGTATCAGGTGTAGTCTACGACAGAAGAATGCCATAGAAGCTGAAAAGTAAGGTGTACAAGACAGTGATGTGACCAGTACTACCATATGGTACAGAAACCAAGGCAGTAAAGGCAGAACAGTTAAAGAAACTAGAAGTGATGGAAATGAATTGCCTGAGAAAGGTGGTAGCATGCACACTGTGGGACAGATGAAGAAATGAGGACATAAGAGCAGAAGCCAGAGTAGCTCCAATTGCAGAAAAGATCAAAGAGAACAGTTTACAGTGGTTTGGTCACATTTGTAGAAAAGCAGAAGACAATCTGGTGAGGAAGATTTGGGACAGACAGAAAAAAAGTAAGAGGAAGTGAGGATGCCCAGCAGAGAGGTGGATGGATTGTGTGAAAGAAGATCTGCGACAGTCAGGTATGAGTGTTGAAGAAGGCAGGAGCGTGGCACTGAATCGAGAGAGTTGGTGACGGTTAACACGATACCCCGATCCCATGTAGAAAAAATGGGAAAAAGGGGCTGATGATGATGATGATGATGATGTTATGTCAGCAGAAACATTTGCTAGAGTAAAAGCTACAGAACAACTTTATTTGACAAAGTGTGCAAAGCTTGTTGCTTATGATGGTGAAGAGATTCAAACTGAAGGCTCAGTAGTGCTTTCATGTTATTCTGCAAGGAACACCTATGACTTGCAGTTTTTCATAGTCAAGAGACTCATGCAGTCATAATTAGGTCTCAGAGACAGTTTGAAAATGGGACTGCTTTCATTTAATAAAGAAATTCACCATGTAAGCCTGCATGACAACAGCTCAAAGTTCACCCAAACTATTTTTTTCGAGTATGCTATTTTTGCAGACAAACTAGGGAAACTACCAGTCGTATACTCCATGAAGTTAGACCCAGAGGTTAGTCCAGTTGTCAGACCAACACAGAAAGTTCCAGTAGTTATGCAGAGCAGATTTAAAGCTGAGCTAGGCAAAATGGTGCAGCTAGGAGTAATTTGTCCAGTAGAACAACCTACTGAATAGGCATCCTCCATTATAGTAACTCATAGAAAAAGCTCAGATGATATCAGAATATGTATTTATCCAAGAGATTTGAACAAAGCATTAAAAATGCCTCATTATCCAATGTGCACAGCTGAGGAGGTTGCAGCCCTCATGCCAAATTCCACTGTTTTTTTCTGTCTTAGATGCAAAGAGCTCATTTTGGCAAATTTTAATTGACCGAAAATCTTCATTGTTAACTGCATTCTGTATCCCATTTGGAAGATACAGATTTCTGAGAATGCCATTTGGAATAAATTCTGCCAATGAAGTCTTTCAGTGTGCAATGGAGCAATTTTTTCTGGCTATCCATGTGCTACTATAGTAGTACATATTCTAGTAGGGAGAAATGGTGAAATTGAACATGACAGAAACCTCAAGAAAGTTCTGGAAATAACACATGAAGTGAATCTTAAGCTGAATCCTCAGAAGTGCAAATTCAGGCTACAAGAAGTTAATTATGTTGGTCACTTGTTTATCAGTTCAGGCTTACAACCATATCCTTCAAAGCAAATAGCAATTCTAGAGATGCCAGCTCCAGGCAGTGTTCAAGCCCTACAATGTTTTCTTGGCATGGTTAACTACCTAGGCAAGTTCATTTCAGATTTAAGCCAACTTTAAGCA
>NC_056737.1:131423884-131533884 GCF_019279795.1 Protopterus annectens | reverse complement strand
TACACACCTATTTTATTGATTTTGGAGTCATTATAGTGTTATTCTATAGTATTTTGGGGAGAGTCGTGAAGTTATAAGAAAAAGTATCTGCAAGGGTCATATGCATATTAGTTAGATAGTAATGAAGGGGAATAATATAACTGGAGTGTACTTAGATATTTTATTTAAAGATCTTTGCTAGTTTATTAGAAATAAACCATAGCAAAAAAGGTCTTGTTAATTTTGTGAAGTGGTTAGGGAGTAGTTTGTATGATTACATCCTCAAATTAGGAATGTGTTATTCGGGATTGAGAGGTTTATTATTATGTTATTTGTTATTAATTCTAGGATTTTTATCCATATCAAGTAGTATAGATAATGAATACTTTATGGTTTATTAAATCATTCCTTTTTAATGTATTATATTTTATGAATGTCAACATATAAATGCATTTCATTGAATATTAATGGTTGAAGTAATCCTATAAAGAGGGGTAGTCTGTGTAAATATCTAAAACTCCATAAAGCTGATATTGCCTTTCTACATGGAAAAATTCTAAGATTATGCCAAAAGTAGTAAACAGTTAAGCAGATAAAAATGGCATGTTAGGTTTAGTTAAAGGTGAATTAAATAAAAATACTATGTTTATAAGTACATATTGGATTCCTGGAATTGGAACCAAAGTTTCAAAACAGTATTTAGATGTTATAACCTTTTATATGAAAGGAGAAGTGATTATGCAGGAGACTTTAATTGTTTATTGTCTGAGAAAGATACCATGGCCAATAAATAAACCTAGGCTTTCATCAGTAGCAAAACATTTAAATTATTTAATTAATTTGATGACTGTGAAAGATATATACGACTTAAGATTATCTAAATCTCTTAATTATTCTCATTATTCTTTTAGATTTGGTGCTCAAACCATAATAGATAAGGTTTTTACTTCTAATGACCTATATTCTGGAATTAAGGATGTGTTTTTAGTTTCATGTCCTTTAACGAACCAACATGCAATTACATTAAACCTTATTTTGAAATCTAATAATTTAATAACATGTAAGAGACTTCCAACATATATAATTAAGATTAATGGTTTTTAGAGATTGGTTTATAAATGTAATAAAAATAATAGAAAAGTTACTGAGATCATTCTATGGGATACATTGAAAGTTATCTAAATGGCAAAATTATAAATTTGTATATATGTAAAAGAAGATAATGGGATAGGGAATTTAATGAATTACAATCTAAGATAGATATTTTAAAATTAAAAATAACATTAAATGATAAATCAGCAAATTTAGAGTTGTAAACATTAAATCAACAATATGTTAATATTCTAAATAATAAGATTTCAATATTGTATTCCTTAAATCCAAAGTATTTACATAGATTAGCAATAAGATCAAAGAAAATAAATAGTTTAAATCATATCAATGCAAACTATTATAAAATAGGTAGTAATAAAATAGCATCACACTTAACTCATATATTAGAATGGTTAGGGATCATTATGAACAAATTAATAATAAAAATATGAGTTTGCAGAATAGTAGCAATTCACAATATGAAGACAAGATGATCAATTTCAACAATTGGCTTAAGTATTGGTGTCATTCAAAGGGGATCCAATGCCTGTCAGCCTGGGATGACATGCTCAAAAAGCCACGATGCTTCACTAGGGACGGCTTGCACCTGTCACCCCTGGGCTTTCGGATATTGGCAAAGGCTCTTGCTACCCCCATACTGCCTTTTCTAGGCAAGGCTCAAAAGACAAACCCACCTCCATAGGTATCACAAGGGATAAGAAACTAAGAGTAATGCTACTCAACGCCAGAAGTCTAACCCTCAAGATGCATGCACTCGAAACTCTCCTTAGCATGGAGAACATCAATATCTGTGCAGTAACAGAAACCTGGTTCAAGGGTCCCAAGAGCACCCCAGCACTACCAGGTTATACCTTATACCATGCTTTTCGGCCCCAAAACTTGGACCGAACCACAAAAGGAGGGGGAGTATCAATATTCGTCAAAGATACCCACACCTCCAGGTTGGTGGCACAGCACGAAGCATCAGAGACTATCCATGTGCAACTAACAGTGGGTAAAACTGCCTTCCAGTTTATAGCCTGCTACAGACCACCCTTCCAAACCCAGGAACCCCACTTGGCCTTCCTGAGAACACTGGAAAATATGAAGGTCTCTCCAAACACCATTATATTGGGCGACTTCAACTACCCAAACATAGACTGGAAGCATTAGTCTAGCTCCAACACCCTAGCCCAAAGGTTCCTAGAATTTATAAACTCAAATGCTATGGAACAACTTGTTACCACTCCCACAAGAGGGGAAAACATACTGGACCTGATCATCACCAACATGGGGACTCTATGCTCCAGACCAGAAGTGTATCCCTCACTGGTAAGATCAGACCATAATCTAATCTCATTGGATATTCACATCCCAACCCCACCCCCTGCCCAGAAAACCACAGTGAAAAACTTCTCTAAAGCAAATTTCACACTCCTCAAAACCAAGGTGGAATCCCTCAAAGCCCCCGGGCCTGTGGAAAATATGGCCCAGACCGCAGAATCCCTTATAAATGCATTCTATGAACACCTTCAGGAATGCATGGATCATGCAATCCCAAATAAAACCAAGACCCAATCCTCCAAAGGCAGGCGTCCTGTCTGGTGGACCCCAGCCATAAACAAACTATACAATAGAAGGAGGAAGCTACTACATGATAGAGCAAAATCCCAAAAAGGGAAGGCATCTCTGACCAGTATTAACAAAAAACTATGGGCACTCATAAAATCGTCTAAGGCCAGCTTAGAGAGAAAAAGTGCACAGGACACTAAGGATAATCACAAGGCTTTCTTTAGTTATGTTAGGAACCTGGGTGGGAATTACCAGATATGCTCAGAATTAGTCCAAAATGACCAAAAATACACCGAACCCACAGACATTGCCAACATCCTAGCTGACAGGTTCAGCGCAAACTCCCCCCCCCTCCCCACCAAAAGGACAAATATCTATCCCAGCAGAGTGCTGCCCCCCTGACATCTCAGATGCTCAGGTAAGAGCCGCCCCCTCCAAAGCAAAAAACACAGCATCAATGGGACCAGACATTGTCCCGGGCTGTGTCCTACATGAACTCCAAGAAGAGGTAAACCCAAACATAACACTACTGTTCAATCTCAGCCTTACTACAGGATATGTACCCAAAGAGTGGTGTACAGCAACAGTGGTCCCTCTCCACAAAGGTGGTGCCTCAGTGGATCCTGGAAACTATTGCCACATAAGCCTGACTAGCTTGGCCGGCAAAGCTATGGAAAGGATCATCATGGACCTCATAAATAAAGATATTGGGGACCTACAGACACTGGATCCTACCAAGTTCGGCTTTGTTAAGGGCAGATCCTGCCTCTTAAACCTGGTCAATTTCTTTGAAACAGTCACCAAGGCCATTGACGAGGGGAAGGTGGTCCACACAGCTTACCTGGACCTCACAAAAGCCTTTGACACAATACCTCACTCAGGCATTATAGATAAGCTCACCAGCTTAAATATAAACCCCTATGTCACTAGATGGGTTGCAAACTAGCTCAAGGACAGAACCCACATGGTTAGAATTGCTGGAGCCATGTCAGACTCCAAACCAGTTACAAGTGGCATCCCACAAGGCTCAGTCCTGGGACCTCTCTTGTTCGGTATATGTTTCTTGGAGGTACAGGCCAACACGGAAGGACTGTGGCTGACCAAGTTCGCAGATGACTGCAAACTGGTCACCATAATCGACTCTCCAACTGACACAAGCATCCTCCAAATGGGCCTCATAGAAACAGACAACTGGTGCCAGAGCCATGGCCTCAAGCTAAACGCCAAAAAGTGTATAGTCATCCCCTTTGGCAAAAACAAAGTGCCCACAAATTACCACATAGGTGGTAATCCATTAAGTACAGAAGAAGTAATTAGGGACCTGGGGACCCAAGTTGATAGCAATCTCTCATTTGACAACCACGTGGCCAAAGTGGTTAGAAAAACATTTTATATAGCCCACCTAATCATGAAGGGATTCACATCTAGATCAGGGGAGGTCATTGTGCCTCTTTACTCATCCCTCATCAGGCCCATAATTGAGTACAATGCCCCTTTTGGGATGTACCTTACCAGACACCTGCAGCAACTGGAAAGACCCCAAAAGTACCTCACCGAGAGGATCAAAGGGCTCAAACAGATGCCATATGCTGCCTGGTTAAAGAAACTCCAGCTCTACTCAGTGGCATACCGCCTGCTCAGAGGCAATCTGTGCCTGACGTATAAAGCCATGTCCAACCCGGAATTAATGGACATGCTGCACCTCAGAAAATCCAAATCCCATCGAGCTACACGCTGGAGAGACTTGAACCTCAGCACTGAAATAAATAGGACATGCTGCTGGAGGGACAGCTTCATAACCCAGAGTCTCCCTTCACCCTGGAATAAAATCCCAGTCCAGGTTAGGCAGAGTACCTCATTGACTCTCTTCAAGAGGAATCTTATTGAGTGGATGGGAGATCGTAGGTTTACCCCGGGTATCACTTCTGTGTCACTGTTAGACAGAGGCACAGTATACTAACCTCGAAAAAGGGCATAGAAAAATTAATTTAAAATGGGTGGCGAAAGCTAAACACACTCTGGCTAGGCTTATAAATGCCATAGGGCAGATAGCCTAGTATGAACCTATGAACCTATGAACATATTGTTAACTCTGAGATATTTTGAGGAAGTTTCAAATTTGAGATTTAATCATAATGAAGCTAACATGCTATTAATTAATACAAATCTAAATTGCAAAATAAAAAATATAGTAAATTTAATTGAGATAATACACAAATTAAATATCTTGGAATTATTATAATGTCTAGCTGTAAGGAGACAGTGTTGGTAAATTAAAATAACATAAGTAATATAGTTACTAAATTAATTGGAAGATGGAATAAATAATTTTTCACTATGGAAGATATACTTACTTTAATTCTTCCTAAAATTTTATTTTTATATTCAGCCTCTAATTCTTACTACTACAAAAAAATCTTTAAGAAAATAAACTCTATTCTTCTTAAATTCTTATGGTACCATAATAAACCAAGGATATCTTTTGAATGGCATATGAAAAGCTGGGATGAGGGTGATATAAGTTTTCCTAATATTGACTTATATTCTGACCCTATGATTCAATAAAGCCTATACTAAGTGTACCCTAAGTGTACACTGTTCTGAGTGAACAGACAACATAAGAAATAACTCACACCTTCTTCCTCCTAATTTTATTTTTCCTACTGATTTTTTTGCAGCTTTAAATATGAAATAGACAGTTTGTCTAGATGGTTGCAGCCTATGCCACATTTCAACTTTAACACTATCAACCCAGCTAATTTTTCTGTCTCTAATACACCACCTGATATTAGCACCAACCTTAGGACTTTGGACACTTATTCATTTAAATTGAAAAAACTACAACTGGAAGTATTATACTTCCATGAATGCATTAGCAAAGGTATTGTGCGAAAAGGCTTAAGAACATGGTGCTATCCTACTGGGTTAATTCCTGATTCTGCTTTTCATTTAGAGCTCATACAGTTATTCAACCAGCAAGGCATCCAGTTGATGGGATGCTTTATTAAGCACTACAATGAACAGATTAAATCATTAGAAGAGATTATATGTGTTTTGGATGAAACTATTAAAAATAACAGTGATTTTCACATGTATAAGTTTGATTACAACCGCATCTTTACTAGTATAGATGCACAAATGCACAAATTCTGTGCTATCAAGCTTAAAAAGCTTCACAGAGATAATAAAATCCTCCAAAGCTAGTTACAAAAATAAAATTGCCAAAGATTCCAAAGACAACCATAAGGCATTCTATAGTTAGGTCAAGAATCTAAATGGCAATGCTCAGATCTGCTCTGAGCTACAACAGAATGGCATTAAATATACTGATCCCAAGAATATTGCCAATAACCTGGCAGATCGATTTAGTGAAAATTTCACCAACCTTCTCACCACCTAAACGGCCCATCTCAATACCAAAGATTACCAAATTCTGGTAATCATTGCCACACAGGTAGAAACCGCATTCTCCAAAGCTAAGAATACAGCATCCATGGGACCAGATGACATCCTGGGCTGTGTACTACATAAACTACAAAATGAACTGGCACCTCATCTAAGTGTCATGTTTAATCATAGCCTCACCTCAGGCTTTGTGCCCACTGAGTGGTGCACAGCTACAGTTATACCACTCCACAAGGTGTGATCCACCTTGGATCCCAGGAACTACTGTCCCATCAGTCTGTCGAGCCTGATCTGCAAGGGCATGGAACGCATTATCATGGAACTTATAAACAAAGACACTGGCAACCTTGAAACACTGGACCCCACCCAGTTTGGGTTCATGAAGGGCTGATCTTGTCTTCTGAACCTGATTGACTTCTTCAAATCAGTCTCCAGAGCTGTGGACGAGGGTAAGATGGTCCACACAGCCTATCTGGACCTCGCTAAGGCCTTCGACACCATCCCCCACTCTGGAATCCTAGATAAACTTACTAAGCTGGGCATAAATCCCTACATCACTCGATGGGTTGCCAACTGGCTTACTGACAGAACCCAGACTGTAAAAGTAGCCGACTCCAAATCCTGCTCCAGACAAGTGACAAGTGGAGTACCTCAGGGTTCAGTCCTGGGACTGATCTTGTTTGGCATCTACTTTTCTGACGTACAGGTCAACACTAAGGGACTCTGGCTAACAAAGTTTGCAGATGACTGCAAATTGTGAGCCATTATTGACTCCCCAAATGATGTGGATATTCTACAAATGCTTTTACAGAAACAAATGCTTGGTGCCAGAGCCATGGGCTCAAGCTTAATGCCAAGAAATGTATAGTTATCCCCTTTGGGAAAAAAACAAGTACCCATGAATTACCACATAGGTGGCAGTACACTAAACACTGAAAGTGTGATGAGAGACTTGGGGACACAGGTGGGCAGTGGTCTCACCTTCGATAACCACATTGCCACAACAGTCAGGAAATTCTTCTATGTGGCACATCTCATCACTAAGGGCTTTTCATCCAGAAAAAAGGAGGTCATTATCCCACTGCACTCATCCCTCTTTTAACCCATTATAGAGTACAATGCCCCATTTGGTATGTACCTCACAAGACATCTGCAACAGCTGGAAAGGCAGCAGAAATACCTCACTAAAAGAATCACAGGCCTAAAGCAGATTCCCTATGCTGACCATCTAAAAAAACTCCAGCTATACTCTGTGGTATACCGTCTACTCAGAGGCAATCTCTGCTTAGCATACAAGGCCATGTCAAACCCTGAGCTGTTGGACATGCTATACTTAAAGAAATCCCTATCCCTCAGAGCCACACGCTCCAGGGATCTAAACCTTGTCATCACAATGAACAAAACATGCTGGAGGGATAGGTTCCTGACCCAGAGACTCCCCATACTCTGGAATAGACTCCCCATACATGTCAAGCAGAGTGCCTCCTTGGCCCTCTTCAAAAGGAATCTTGACAATTGGTTGGGAGATAGGAAATTCACCCCAGGGATCACATCAGTCACCCTGCTAGACAGGGGTTCAGGGAAGTAAATATTGTGGGAAGAAATATACGGGGAATTGTTTGGCTAGGCTTGTATAGGCCCTAGGGCCGATAGCCTAGTACTAACCTATGAACCTAAAATGAATACAGCAAGAGAAGTGCCTATGCCCACCCCCCTGAGTCTCAAAAATGGGGATTGACAGATCATCCATCCAATCAGATGCCTAGAATAATGAGTGGTGATGATGACATCATACAGTTTAACATGCCCAAGGAAGGTGATGCTGCTTTACAAGCAGCTGAAGCACCCAGATGTAGTGAATGGATTCAGAATTAAGGAATAAACCATACTGGACAGAATTCTACAAACGGATTTCATCGGAATAACAGCATTAATGATCAAAATTTTCAGGGGAACCAGAACTCTGCACAGGGGAATCAGAATTACAGAAACAACAGAAAAAGGAACCGCAGGAACAAACGGCAGGTTCAGAGATAATTGACATCAGTTTATCTACTACTGGTGAACCTATTTCTCTCCCAGGCGTAATAGTAACTCTGTTCCTAATTAGGGGTTTGAATCAGATTTTGTACACACTACCACTGACTGCATGAGGGACAGTAACTTATTTTACATAAGTGAGCCTGTTTCCCCTCCTTTGGATGATAATCCTACTTTAATGTACCCTGAGGAGAGACAAATAAACATAATTCATAACACAATGAGTGACTTTAAAGTTTTCAACTTTTCTTCCTTCCCTGTGGACAGTAATTTAGCAGACATTCTTGCTAAAGGGATGACTTTTGTACCCTCCAGAAGTTTAGATCTACCAAACTGCATTATTAACTTGAAACTTTTTGTCAGAAAGCTGAATTTAAAACTTCTTTTGGGTACACACAATGTTAATTGTAATAATGAATTTCATGTGTATAGCACTTATAATCCTGTTCTTAATTCCACCTTAGCAGCTTTTGAACAAATTTGTGATTTTGATTTACGGAATATTAAAATGTTTATTTTTATGTTCAAATATTTTTATTAAATTTAAACACATGAAATATTGCAAACATTCTAATGTGAATTTTGAGTTTATAACTATATACAATATTTACAGTTGACCTAGTATTCAACATATTTCACAAAGAAAGAGAAATGGAGCAGTACAATTACCAATTTACATTCAGAGTCTTTAAATAACATTCAGTCAAATTTATGAAGGGTGAGCTGATTTAAGAGTTTCTATTAAATCAAGAACTTTAGTCCAAGGATTAACAGACCATTTTCTGGGATGAATTCGTGTTTCCTTAACTTTTATTTCTGTGAGGGCTGATTCTTCCAGTAGTAGTAAAAGCTCTTCAAAGGTTGGCGATGCAGTTGATTTCCATTTCCTGGTTACACATTTTCTGGCTACTGCTAGGATGGTCAAGAGAAGATACAAATTGTTTCTTGTCATAAAATTCATTACATTTACATTCAATAGAATTAGGGATTTGGATAAAATCAATTTGTCTGAGAATAGAGCTTGACAAAAATACCTATGTCAATCCAATATTTATTAATTTTATTACAGGTATAAATGAAGTGTTCCCAACCAGCTGAGCATTCCATAGAACATCTCCAACACACAGTAGTGATAGATGATTGGATTTTTGCAACTTTATTAGGAGTATAAAAAGCTCTGTATAGAAATTTCCATGTGAAGATTTTCCACTTTTGTAGATTAGTTGTTAATTTCACAGAATATTGTATTTGACCCTTATCCATAAATTTCCAAAAGTTTTGTTTGGGTATAGTTTTATAGTTTATTCTAATTCTATAAAGATTGTAAATTAGATTGGGCCAGTTCAAATTATTATATATCAGATTTTGAACATGAAAAATCATCTTAGGTTTGGTTTTAAAGGAAGGATTATCAATTATTCCACAACGGTCTTGAGCATGAGAACGAATGATGTTTAAAATAAACCAGAGTCAGAGATATTATATATTTTTATACCATGTGTCTGTAATACTTTTAAATCTTTTATACAATGTTGCCAACAAATGAATTGTTTTGATTCCCTGTCTTTAAAGACATTTTTATGAATTCTATTGGTATAGTTTTTAGTAATTCTAATGGGTATAAGTGTATCCCACCAGAGTTTTATGTCTAAATTTGAGTTTATAAATGTTCTGATATTGTTATAAATATGATTTATTATGTTTACATTAGTAGGTTTTGCTATATTGTATTGTATATTAATGGCAAGTATATACCAAAAAATCAACATTTTGAAAATATACTAAGAGATTACTAGCTAATTTGTTTTCACTCAGGAAGATGACTGTATGGAGAAATTTCCATGCAGATGAGAAATTAGGATCTAACCAATTTATGGCCAGTTTGAGGATGGAAGCTTTAATATATGAATCAAGATCTGGAAAATGTATTCCCCCCTTTTCCCAAGGTCTAATATGATGATAATGTGCAATTCTATTTCTCTTTGGAAACCATAAAACATTTAATAAAGTTTTGTTAAATTCATTTAATATTGTTTTATTTAGAGGTATAGGAATGGCTTGGATAATATAATTTATCTTTGGAAGTAAGGTCATTTTTATTAACTGTTGTCTGTCTTCAAAATTTAAAAATAATTTGTTCCATTTTTCTTTTAGTGATTTTATATTAGATAAAATGTTTGTATAATTTGTGATTGCTGTTGCATTTATGTTATCACATAAGGTTACTCATAAGTAATTTATGGATGATACTAATGTACCTATTATATGATTTGGATTGAAATGTCTGTTTTGTTTGCTATTTAATATCATATATCTGGATTTTTTATTACTTATTTTTAAACCTGAATTAGGGTAGAATTTAGTAATTTGTAAATTGAATTATTTAAGAGATTATTCTGAAACTCCTAAGGTTAGGAGGATATCATCTGCAAAAAGCATCACTTTAGAGTTGAATTGTCCATGGATGTTAATACCAGATAATTTTGATGGTTGATTGATAGTAATTGTAAATATTTCTATGGCTAAGGCAACTAGAATAGGAGATAGAGGACATCCCTGTTTTGTTCCGTTGGTAACTTTTATGGCTTCCGAATTAAATGGGCCAAGTTTTACATAAGCAAGATTATTACTATATAAACTTTTTATCGAATGTATAAATTGAGAGGGGAAATCAAAAATTTCTAATGATCTAAAAAGAAAGTTACATCGTAGTGTGTCAAAAGCTTTTTCAATATCAAGAGCAATTAGGAGACCTTGTTGATCAACTCTGTTTATAATATCTATAAGAGTAAGAATCCTTTGAATGTTGTCAAGTGTTTGTCTATTGTATATAAATCCTGTTTGATCTTCATAAATAATATTTACTAGGGATTTCTTGATTCTGTTTGCTAAAATGGAAATAAAGATTTTATAATCATTATTAAGAAGAGAAATAGGTCTATATGAATTACACGAAGTTGGATCTTTATTTTCTTTTATAATAGGAGTAATTAACGAATATCTCCAAGAGGGAGGAATCATGTGCTGAGAATGAATTATATTGAGAGCATTATGAAATAAAGTTAAAACCGAAGCAGGTAATATTTTATATATTTCATTTATGATTCCATCTATTCCAGGAGCTTTTTTATTTTTACTTTGTTTAATTTTATTGGTTATCTCTTTTAATATTTGTTGTTGTAAATCTAATTTTATTTTCTCTGGTAATTTATTTATATTGGCTAAGTTTATATCTATATCTATGGAATTTGCATTATTAGGAATATTGGTTTGTAAGTCTGAATAGTGGTGTTTGAAAGCATCTAGAACATTGCTTAGATCTGAGACTACTTTATTATTTTTACCCTTATGTGTAATTTTTACTATACTATTTTCCATAGATTTTTTTTTATTCTCATTGATAGATTGTGCATATGTTTAGGAGACATTGAGTATGTATTGATTTTTAGTTTTTCTAAAGCTATGTTAGTCTTGTGTATTAATATTTCATTATATTTTTATTTAACTGATCTATTCCTTTTTTTCTTTGTGGAAGAATCAATGGAATCATTTAAATTTAAATCAGTTAATTGTTTTTGTATATTTTGACGTTCTGATTCCCATTCTTTGGTTTTATTTTTGTACCATGAGAGGATTTTGACATACAAAAAAGCCTTTAATGAGTCCCATACAATTACTGTATTTGTATCTTCTAACTGGTTTGTTTCAAGAAAATATTGTATTTCTGAGTATAGCCATGGTTTGAATTATTTCAAACTGATAATATAGGCAGGCATTCTAGTTGTTAGATTTAGTTTTTTAAAGTCAGATTCCATTTTAAGAATGAGAGAATTATGATCTGGGAAGGGACATGGGAGAATGTTAAAATTAATTATTTTCTTATTTAAATTTTGTGATATGTACAGTTTATCAATTTTAGTCTGAGTATTGAATCTATAATCTCTATGTGAATATAGTAAAGAGGTGCTTTCTTTATATACATAAGTGTCAATTAAGTTTAGATTAGTTGTTAAGATTTTAAAGGCTTTCCTTGTTGAAAATAGTCGAAAAGGTCTGCTGTTTGTGGTCTCAGAATTAGCTGTTATACAATTAAAGTATCTGCCGAATATTAAAACCCCCTTTTGAACTCTGTTGATAACATTTTTATGTTTTCTCACTGTTGCCATTCCTATACCTGGAACCCAATAAATGTTAACTAAGTCCAAATTATATTGTTATATTTTATTATTACTATAGTTAATAGTCCTTCCATATCTTCATGCTTAAATATGATTTAAGGCATAGTAATGTTTTTTCCATAATATAATTGTACATCTTGTTTTTTTTCTTATAAGAAGAGTGTAATAATATTGAGTAATCCTTGGGATTCCACATAAATTTATCATTAGTCTTAAAGTGGGATTCTTGTATAAATATTATGTGTGCCTTATTAATTTTCAAATATTTTAATAGATTGACTCTTTTTCTTGGATTATTTAGTCCATTGACATTTAGAGATAGTAGTGTTAATTCCATTTAGAGTTTTGCATTAGAGTAGAATGCGGTAATAATATTAATTAGAACTGAATGTTGTATGAAATTAATAATAGCTATTGTTGGTGTTAAGATTGGTAATTTGCATGTATTTATTTTGTAAGTGAGATAAAGATAATTTGACTTAGGCTAGAATAATAATAAAGAAAATAAGAGATTAAAATGGAATACATATTTTTTAAGAAATAAATGGAACGTAAAAAACAAATATGAGCATGGAGTGAGACTCACTCCTAATCTGATAGAAGTAAATTTCTCTATAAGATTGTCCATCCAATCAATAAATGAATCTCACAAAAAGAGGTTGAGCTACATTGTGAAACCAGGAGAAACATAATAATGTAATTTAGATGAATGGAAATTAATAGTAAAAGAAGGTGTTACAATTTCCATTACCTTATGCAAAAATACGAGAAGACTAAGTTAAAATCAAACTTTTTATAGTATAACATTTACCATATTTCTCATTAAGAAGCTTAAAAGAGGATTATTGTATACTGATCATATGAGTAAGTCAAAGGTTAAAATTGCATTTAGAACTTTATATTTATATGAACTGATATCAAGATTTAAAGTTAGAGTTACTAGTTAACTATGTTTCAAGTTTTTTACAACTAGTAAAATCTTAAAGATATAGTAATGTTATTAACAGTTTAATGACTGACTAATGTTGATCTCATAAATCAGTTAAATGAAATGAGTTTCAAAATGTTTGTAAAATGTGATACTCCTTACAGTTGGTAGATACATGTATGCATCCTAACAACAAAACATATAATAGAAATAAATTTCTAACATTGTTATTATTAAATGTGTGAGAACAAATATATTTGAGGAGATGTACCCATTGTATAGGTTTGTTTCACCAAAGAATAAAATTCAATAGCAGATAAACACAAACAGGAAAAAACTAATTTTAAGTAACTGAATATAAAACATGTTGTTTTAGAACTTTCTGTCAGTATTTACTGCTTAAGCAACTAGTGTGATATGTTATAATGTTTCAGAACCTAATTAAATTAAAGTGTGTATAAATGTTAAAGTGTTACTTTCTTAAAATCTTATGTGGTTAATCAAAAATTAAAATTTAGTTTCTTATGTTATCCACAACATCTAGGGAAAATGTGTATATATATATATATATATATATATATATATATATATATATATATATATATATATATATATATATAGTTTTCCACTTCCATATTACAGCTTCCCATCTTGTTTATTAGACTTAACATTTCAGTTAAAATATGAAGAGAAAAAAAGAAAAGAAGAAAAAGAAAATTAAGACAGTCACTGTCAAGTCCTACTTCCTATATTCATGCTTATTATCTATTTAGCCTAAGATCTTTTGCAGTATAAATAATAAGTTTACTTATTTTCATTAGATTTATGAGGTTTGAATGTGTAAATACAATATAACAGATAAATAATTAAGCCTGGAGATTTCTTTGTGGAAGAAGAATTATAAGCCTAATGCATATCAGTCTTAAAATGAGCATATTTATCCATCACAACCTAATTCTTTAACACAACTCCAAACCAAACTTTACAATGTGAACTTCCTCTTCAGAAGACAGTAACTTCTGATTTTGTGATATGATTGAGTTTGCAAATGACAGTGTCTTAACATGAGTTTCCCTTTTAATCAGACAAACTACAAAATGTTTCCTAGATTTTTGATTCCAAAGAAGGAATTAAAATCATCATTGTAAAATAAAAAATTTAAAGAACCTGTACAACCATGCATGTAGACTTCATAGTGCCCCAGCATCTCTGTTAAAAGTTATCTAGTAGATAGATTATTTCTGTCCTATAATAAATCAAATCAATCTTTAATTTCAACCAACCAAAATCTTACTATTCCCTCTGTCTCCATTGTAAACCACAGCCAAATAGAGATCAAGGAATAACTAGGTCAATACAAAAAAGAAACAGTGTTTTACAAAATTAAAATGTGTCATAAACATCAGGAGAACTTCACATAAGCACAATATACAAATGTAGATGGAGGGCTGAATTAGTTTTAGATTCACTAGATCACACACCACAAGCATCAATGGGGATGAATAGGTACTTATAGAAACTACATTTTATTAGTTCTGCAAAGATCTCCCTATCCATGCCCTGAGGTCTAAGTGAAAAGGTACAGGAAGGAAAAAAAAGAAGATCTAGAGAGGTTTGACAGCAATTTACCCATTGCCTTTTGGCTTTAAATATCCTGATAAATAAAAAAACAAACTCATTGAACATTCTGAATAGTGGATATGTGTCTGAATGAGTAATTATCTTAGATTCCATTCTTCCATATATAAATGAACTGACCGAGATCAGCATAATTTAACCTACAGAGTATGGCACGCCTCTTTCTCTGATGTAGGTATATGATCATAAGCAGCTTAGGCTTATTCTGTAAGAGGGTAAGTATATTTAAAATAGAACTTGGAAATTATTTCGACCAAACCTAGATCAACCAAAAATCATTCTCCCCAGGTCAGTCATTCACTTCCTAATCCTTCAAAAGCCTTGTCAGTCTAAGGACCCGTCAGAGCATCCATTCCCCTGCCTAATGTTAAATGAAACAGAGAGCAAGCCAAAATCTCCATCCAGGTTCCAATTCCCTTCTGACTGTCAGCACACATTTACAGAACAAATCCACTTTGTGACCACTGAAAGCGCTGAGTTTCAAGAAATGGACACAGAAAGAATGACAGTACAGCAGTCTAGGAAAGAACCCATAACAATCGGAGAGACAGTGAACATCATTGAAACAAACAAAAACCTTACAGCAACAGCAAAATAGATCTACAGGAGATCTTTTCCATTCAATACAGGTCCAATACATTTCTACATCTCACACATCTCTGGCTCTCACTTAGTCTAAATCAGCCTGATTGCTCTCCCAAATAAGAATCAACAACAAAAGGAAAAGAATATCCCAAGTAGTTCCCCCTCCACAAAAAAAAAAAAAACACACCCTACAGTGTAGTGGCATCGACCTCAAAACAATGCCAAACTCAATTTTCCACAGTATCCTGCAGGGGCACAGACATCCCATCGCCTCTCAAAAAATCAGTCTGCTTATTAGACAGCAAAAAGTGCTCCTTCGAGCCAGGAGTGCCAGGAATCAAATTAAGTCCTGAATCCCCTTTAAGAAATCTTCCAAGGTTATGCAAATATGTGTAACTGCATATCTGTAAAGTAATCTCCCTACACTTCCACATATCTTCTCAAAAGGGGCTTCCTAAAAACTTACAGATAATTGATCTTGTATTCTTCTTGTTCACTTTATAAATAAAATATGTTTTGTATGAACGCTGTGTGGAAGGCATGGCAAGTAATATATTGCAGAAAGTAGCATATGTATTCTAGCAGGACTTGTAAAGGTATGGAATATGAAATCAAGCTGTTATATTCTTGGTGTATACTTTTGGGAAATGAAAGATTGTTTTAAGCTAGGGGAAAAAACGAAGTATTACTGGAAGCAATTTGAAAGTTCGAGTGCTAGCAAAATGCTGAAGGGGCAAAAAGAGAGTGTGAGAGAATTTTAAAAACATGAAAGCCATTAGAAATCCAAAGTGAAGTATTTACACTGCATTTATCTCACTACTTATAAACTATGTGACTTTATGATAACCAAAAATGTATGATTTAAAAAAAAAAATAAGAAAGACAATTAAATAAGTTGAAGACATAAAAGACAAAATAACTTTTTTTTGTTTCTTTCATCCCTCCCTTTCATAACAAGCAAGGATTGAGGTAAAAACAAGGAAGTGAAGTGTTTTGTTATTTAATTAACAGACTAGCAATTCTTAATGTGTAAAGATAACTGAGTGTGTGTCAAATCTCAATCACTATAAACATATCTAAATATTATGAATTACTATATGTATATGGTAATAAAAAATATGAAAACATCTAGTAAATTGTGATATATAAAAAATATAGGAATACATACTTTATTCCACATTGTTGAGCAGCATAAAATTCAAGGTTTGGCAGATACTTTGAGAGATTTGTAAGTAATATGACTTTTAAGTTCAGTTTTCTGTTTCTTTTTTCCCACTTCTGACCAGTTGTTTTCCTCAGGAGATCTTTTTAGTGTGGCAGTACTAGAACAGTCCATATCTTTGGGAATGGAGATTATGTTGTTGTTTTTGATGAAGGAAATGGTGTCCTCTATAGAGTTGAAAGTTTTTAAGTCATTTGAATAAAAGATTCTGATTTTCACAGGGTATACCAGATGTTTTTTTTATTTTATTTTGTTCTAATAGTCTTACTAATGGCCATGCTTTCTTCCTCTGCTCAAGAACTCTTGATGAATAGTCATTATCAAATCTTATCTGGTGATATTTATATGTAAGTGGACTTTTCCTCTAGGCTGTCTTGAGAATAAAATCTTTGTCCAGATATGAAAGAAATTTAACAATTATAGATCTGGGAGAAGTAGAAGCTGTTGTAGATATTGGTTTTCCAATTGCTCTATGGGCTCTCTCAATGTCATTAGATAAGCCTTATTTTAGTCAAGTAATTCTGGAAGCCAAGCATTTAAGAATAAAATGATGTTCTCACCTTCAGCTTTTTCAGGAAGACCAACAATCCTTACATTATTTTTCCTTTCACTGTTTTCTAGATCATCCAACTTGTTTTTTAACCAATTATTTTGTTGTGTGAGAAGCTGAACCTGTTTCTTCCTACTTGAGCCTTACATCAATGTCAGTGAGTGATAATTCAATGTCTGTTATTTTAGATTGTTGATGCTGAAGAATCTCTTTTAAGGTGTCAATTTGGTTTGGGCAGTCTTGTCTAAAACTTTCCAGTTTATCTGTAAATTTGTCCATTTGTAAGGAGAGATCCTGAAGATTAGAAGACATCTGCTGTATACCCTTCTTTAACAAAGTGTCTAAATTCTTTATGTTGCTCATTTTGATAATGAAATATTTTCTACAGAATATTTTGACAGGAAATGTTTTAGATATAAATCTCAAAGTTGTTATATTCTTTATTTAGTAGTTTAGTAACAGTTTTGTCTTGTTTTCAATAGAATTAGATGACTTAATTTCTTATTATTTGATGTAGTTTAAGGAGCGCAAAAGAAAACACTGCTAACAGTTGTCCATTCAGGCTCCACCCTTAAATATTAAAATGTTTAGATCATCCATGAGCACAACTAACTGCTATAATTTGAATGTTGATGAAAGAAACCTTATAACCAATTTAACTTTAAGTGGTTTAAGAATCTCTCAACCAGATAAGGGTGGAGGCATTGTGATTTTTGATTATGACTTCTATAAAATGAAAATGCAATGTATGTTAGAAACAGATAATTATAAACTAGTATCTTTGAATGAGCTCAATGGGGCTTATAGGAAGATCAGAACATTCCTTAATGATATATTCATAGAAGCACGTATTACCTTAGAGATGTTTAACTACCTCACAGTCCCAGCACCATAGATTCCAATCATATTTGGAACACCTAAGATTCATAAAAATTTATACAATCCTCCCTTGTACCGTGTTGTTAATGGACATAATTCAATTACTTACCCCATGGCCAAATTCATTGACAATTTTCTTAAGAAATTTTTAACAGACGAAATACAAGTCTGTAAGGACTCTTGGTCCTTTTTGGCTAACATCAATGGGTTGGATTATACTGAAGATTATAATTTTGTTACAGTGGATGTCAAGGACTTATACAAGGTGATACCTCATGAACTAGGTATTGACTGAATATATATATATAGTGAGACTAGTAAAGTACTGTTTTTCTGTATCTGTGAAAATCTATTCATCTGTGTTATTTTAATATTTCCTGTGATTGAAACTCTGGTGCTTACTGTAAATAGATATGTAGCATTTTCAAGTTATTTTTTTTTTATTTATTATTAAATACATTTAAACTTTTCATTGTGGTTGGTCTTTCAGAGACTATTTTAATCTCTGACAGTATTTATATATATTTGGTGACAGCTCTGGTCACTCCTGAAAGCCTTATTTTTGGTCAAACTACCATTTGTATTAATATTAATTTCACTCAGTATAATTGGGTATCCTTGTGAGAGCTTTAGAGTAGCTGGCTTTGGAGTGTCTGGTGGCAGTGTAACTACCTTATGGTCTGGGCAGAAGGGGGCATAGCAAGTACATTTTTGCCAGTCTTTCCCAGGTGTGTGTGTGTGTGTGTGTGTGTGTGTGTGTGTGTGTGTGTGTGTGTGTCAGCTGTTTGGAACAAGGACATGAAGCACTGGTTTCACAGACAGGGTGCTGGAGATTTTGTCCTGGACACTCAGCTGAGGTCTCAGCACTATAGCTGTGCCAGTGGAGAGTTTTATTGGTGACCTGGAGGGAGACAGACAGAGAAATCCACACCACAGACTGAGTGGCTTCCCAGATTGCTCTTAAGGCAAATTGTGTTTGGTGCAGAGAGCTGTATCTGGAAATACTGGGTGTATCCATTTTTGTTCCAAGTGAACATCCCTCTCCAGTGCCAGTGGTGAAGATTCAGGCTCCTTAATTACTGGCCCAGAGTGGGGATGTCCCACCTTCATGTTAAAAAGTGTTGAATGTCTTAGCAAATACATGGCAAACAGTATGTACTATCTGTCCTTTGTGAAGTGTTTCCTTTGCTTCTTCAGAGAAAGGCACACCATTCAAAAGGCAAGATCTGCTCATTCAGTGTTCAGTTCCACAGATTAAAAACAGAATACAGCCATGTTTAACCCCTTCCAATCACCACATCACAAATAGAATAAACTGAAATAACTACAAAATCCTTATACTTACTGAAAATGCCAAGATAGAACAAATACCCCACTGCCCTCTACCTGATAACACATGCTTGAGAAAAACCCTACCCTCAAACTATATATTAGAAGTCAGTGCACTACTGCAAGTCTCATCTTTGTTATCATTCCAGTCATCATAGTAGCACATGCTTGTCTTTACAAACTTCTTAACTGTTGGAGTCATTCCTCCAGGGATCTTTCAAGAATTCCATTAATGTGTGAATGTTTAAAGAGGATTGTAGACACAGCATAATGTTTACAAGCAGACATTGTAGCTATGGATGTAAGCTCCAAAGCAAATAAAGGGCCTCTTTGTGATTTTTGACTATTATTGTAAGGAACTGGTTTATTGTTTTCCAACAGAATGATGAAGTCACTTACCTACTTTATGCTCCCTTTCTTCTCTGCAGAAAAAGGACCTGAGTAATCATTTCAGACTGCTATCGACAAAAATGGTGACAAAAAAATTAAATGATAAGAAAGAGGCAAGATATAACTAGAAGTTGATTTATTGCTACTGGATGTTTTTATTCAGTTTTTATATCATGTTGTTATATTGCACTTTTTATGGTATTCCTATTACTAGCTGTGTACAAAATGAATCAGTTCTTTCAGTGAGGAGCATTTTCATAAAAGGTATATAATATACCAAATGTTATAATCCTTGTGACAATCTGAGGTATTGCCATCTGTGCCAGGGAGAATAGGTTAGTGCATGTGTAACATATGCCAGCATAGTTGGCTGGAGGTTTGTAAATAATATTGTGTCATTTGACTATCACACTGACTTGTACAGATATTTTTGTTAAACATGTATCAAAAGTGTTATTGTAAATGATTAAATGTATATGTTTAAACAAAAAATTCTGGAAGGGAAGAGTAGAACTTTTTGAAATTGTTCTATAATTTTCAGCTATTGCAACATATTGTAGCAAAGCTCTGCATGTGTGTTGTACCAGAGTCAAATGTGATGTCATTCCAAAACCAGCACTAAGAAGATGGAACTCTCACTGCAGTTTGTTTTGTTTTGTTTTCTTTTAGAACCTGATATATAAAAGATGTATGACACTTATCACAGTCAATTAAAAGTTAGTTAGTTCAGTTCAGTTTGGCGCTCATCGCCTTGCCCTGTGGAAGTAAGCATCACATCATCTAATCTTGCCTTGCTGTATTAATTACGTTAGCTAGGGAACAGTTATTCTTTAGACAGTTAGGAAATACAGTGAGATTAGTTGAGTATTGTTTTTCTGCATCTGTTTGAATCTGTCCAACTGTGTTATTTTTATTTCTCCTGTGATTGAAACGCTGTTGTTTATTTTATTTAGATATTTAGTATTATCATGTTTTCTATTTTATTATTTATTATTAAATATTTTTATACCTTTCATTGTGGCTGGTCTTTTACAGAATACTTTTAATGTCTTAAGACTACTTGTGCTTATTCTAATGATGTCTTGGCCACTCCAAAACAAAAAAACTATCTGCTTTGGTTACACTCTACCATTTATGTTCGTATTGATTTTACTCAGTATAATTGGATACCTTTGTAAGAGCTTGAGAGTGGTTGACTGTTGGCAGCATAGTTACCTTATAGTCTGGGCAGAAGGGGTAAAGTTAGTAAATCTATACCAGCCTTGTGTGTGTGAAAATCAAATACCCAGGTGTGGGTGTGTCAGCTAGTTGGAACTATGGCACAGTGCTCCAAATTGAGTCTTGTTTGGGATCTGGAGAGACAGAAAGTCCAATCCCAGGTCTGGACTGTGTTACCTGTGTGCTCTTGGGGGAAACTGTGTTTGAGGCAGGCAGCTGCATTTGAAATACTGTGTAAATCCATTCTTGTCATTAGTAACCATCTCCCACCACTGTCAGGCTTGAGGCTCCTTGATTACTGGCCCTGGTTAAACAGAAGTTGTCACAATCCTGTAAATAAATAAGTAAATAATCCTAGTATACTTATGGTTGCTTTTTAACTAGATAGTTGTATTTCAGATGAGATTATTTAGTGCACATTAGGATCTGCTATATTCCTGTCTCTTCCTGTGCAGAATCAGAAAATTAAAGATGATCTGGCTGCTTGACAAAGGGGGGTGAGGCCAGTACTATAACAATGCTGGAAAAGCCAGAGAGAGGGGGGGGGTGGGAAGGACCATCTTGCCAGTCCACCCAATGTGGGAAGGAGGGAGGGAGGAAAGAAGGAAGTGGTTTCTGGCATCTGAGGATATGCCAAAGTCACATGTCAAATTGCTGGTAAAACTATTGCATTTAGGTGGGGTAGATCTAATAGACATCGCATACAGTAATGCATGTGACATCACTAGCTTCACCCAGTTTGGGTATAGAAATATATTCCCTGGCATGCAGGACCAGGATATGTGATGGTGTTAGCCACTCTATTCCACTTCCATTGCCCAACATGCCATCAGTGTGGTCTCAGCCTCAGGATATAGTACTGGGGATTCTTAGGTAAAATGGTGAAGCCAACCAGTCAGCCAGATGGTGGTCAACTGTGGGGCACCAAAAATGGGGAAAAAAGAAAATTAAGGGTGTTATTCATAAACCTTAACTGGAACTGAGCAGTATGCTTTGTTCAGTTTAAGAGAGTTTCAATGTTTAGTTATAATGTGATTCAGAAACATGTATAATTAGCATGCCACTAAATCCTATTTCAAGCCTTCTGTTAATGTCTATGGGTCACATTACTTGGAAAACCTTTAAGCCAGCTGCAGCTTTGACTGTGGCTAGAGCATGCTCAGTGAGGCAATCTGTGTTCTCTTTTGAAGTGAATTAGTGCAACATAGCTAAGAGCTATATGCACCCATTGTGGGTATTAAGTAGAACAAGCATGGGTGAATCACTGTACATTGTAACTTCACTAACACTGTCCAGGATGTCCATGATGCTTGCAGGCCTTATTTACAATAGTGAGCCTGTAGACAGATGCATTTGGATTCAACTTAAGAATACCATCACTGCTCAGTTGTGAGTCACTATAAAGCTGAGCAGTAAGGATTGGTGGATTCACTTTTCTCCTGCACAGTGTGGAAAGTCACATAAAGTCACTTAGTGTAGAACACAAGGCTTTATGAATACCTCTTAGTGTAAGTCTGCTATTGCATTAGATTAATGTAACTGAAGCATGTGATTTGTTCTTTAATATGTGCATTTTTGCAAAAAAATGGTGATTATTTAAGTAGAGGTGATGTATAGAGTGTGCGTAGACAAATGTCTGAACTGCTGTGATTTAGACAGCACTATGATTTTGGCCCTCTGATTTGGCCTAGAATTACAATGTTCTTCATAAAGTCAGTCTTGTTTATGGGTACATACTTTATTAAATACATAATCTAAGTTTGTAGAAAAATCTAATAACATTAATATATAGGGTGTAGTATCTAGTTGTGAAAAATAAGAGAGAAAATATGAAAGTGTTCCTCTTTCTAGCCCTCTGCTTTGATTTTTTTAAATGCTCAGTGGTTGAGAGGTATGTGTCTAGTGCAGGATTATATCTACAACCAGTACACTGCTGAAATCCTTTTTGTTTTAAAAAACAAGTAATTGTAGCTCAGTAAGTGCGAATTATGGCTGTATTAACTACAGATTAATTTCAATAACTTTAGTGACTTGTATTCACTGCAGTATAAAAAAGCATTTACCTCAACATATGTTACAGTACATATTCCTTATTCTCCTCAGTTTGGCAACTAGTAAACTAAACCCACTTAATCAGAAAAAAATGCTTTTTGAACTAAATGTTTCCTTTTATAGCACCATTGTCATAACAGTTTTTTTTATGATTACCAACTCTTCTTTGAGCATGTTTTAAAAAGCTTCCTGAAATTCTGATGCTGTTCTTTTAGTTTTGAATACTGTCTTCCTCCATACAAGCACACAATCACAGTGTATATTCTGTGTCCCCATTAGCACAAAGATGTTTCTCCTATCTCCTCTCAACCTCGTTTTAAGTAAGTCACATGAGCAAAACTGAAAGCTTCTACTATGGTAAAAAGATATGTGAACAATCTGCAGCAGAGTGTACATGCCAGTAATGCTGGCTAGTATATTGTCTGAAAATTGACTGAAGAATGTACTATAATATATTCACATATATGGACAAATGATGAGTTTAGAGAAGAGTCAGTGTGTCTGAAAAACAAAAGGGAAGGAAGTGAGATGACATATGCAAAAGGGCTGGATATCATGTTTTCCAACCACTTGTTTCATTTCACATTCAGCAACCACTGTTTTAAGCCAAAACTTCTGCAGATGTCAGACACTATGTTGCCTTTCTTTGGTGTGATGCATTTTACTAGTCTGCATTTATCCAAGCTGTGCCTGCAATTGATCTTTTGGGATTTGCTTACTACTCCAGTAAACAAACAAATAAAATAAAATAAACCGAAGTATGTCATCTCCATAGGGTATTTCTGTCGGTTGTTCTTATTCATTTTCTGTTCAAATTCTAAAGCCACTTTAGTTGCTGTTTTGTAAAATAATGTCTTTTGCAATTACAAAAGAATTGTAGTCGGTGGCTGTAGTGTGCTTTACACTTTCATAAATTGGCAGCATTCGCATATAATGGAGTTGGTTGGCTCTCACTTCTTCCAGTCTATAATTTTCCCTGAGTAGAGATATTTAATAATTAGACAATGGTTTAACAGAAATAGACTTTAAAGGCAAGCACATACAAAAATATATAGAATGGGCAACTGTTAATTTGAGTACTAGATCAAAGGGAAAGTGGGTCTATATCACATTGTCGAACTTGTATAAGTTTGAACGATGTAATATTGAACCCAAAAGTCCAAAACTGCACAATAACAAACATACAGAACAGCAATTTTTTTTTCTCAGGGAAAAAAATCGCTGTTCCGTAACAACAACAAAAAAAAAACATAAACCTTAAACTAAAACTAAACTGGGGGGCTTCACCACCCACACCCCCCTACTTAAATATACAAACTCTGAAATTGCACCACAGTGAAGGAAATACCAAAGCCCCAAAAATGGCCCACTGATTTTTTTCCCTGGGAAAAAAAATCAATGTTCCGTGGCTTCGCTATTTTTGCTTTTCAGACTTTTGGGTTCGATATTACATCATTTGAACTTATACAAGTTCGATGATGTGATATAGACCCAGGGAAAGTGCATAGCAAATATTGTGATACAGTGAGGCTTGTTTCCGGACATTGATCATTGACTGAAATATGTTAAGTACTAACTATGTTACATGTTTGTTTGTGATTCATTTCTAGGTAGCTTCTGTGGATAGAGGCTTCCTGAGGAGTAAAAAACATTCACTATTGCATTAAAAATGAGTGGGCATAACAGATTAATTCCTAGTGATGTATTAACTGAATATTTGATGAGGAGTTCCCCAGTCTTGAACCTTCACAGGTGTGCATAAAGTCTAGTAGGCAATTTTATAAGTAGCATGTTGCCCACATTTACCATTTAATAAGTTAGCAATGAATATATGTGACTTTCCACACATCATGGGAGCAGGAATTGCAAATAACTTTCATAGTCTCACACACTCATAATACCCAAGTGAAGTGTATTTCAGTTTATGTTAATTGAGATAAACATATAAGTAATTTCTATTCTTATTCACCTTCTTCCCATGAATACTGAGAGTTGATCAGATTTGATCCCCATGACAGTGAAGGAAACGGGAGCAAATGACCTCTTTATTGGCATTATAGCACAGCAGTTTGAGTGGCAGAATGTCAATTTGCTCAAAGCCCTATGATGAATCCATTAAACTACTGTGCTTCTATTGTGATCATAATCTATTATCCTTAACTGACTATGTTGATTGTTTTATTTGTGTGGGTTTAATCAGCAGTTTGTTATGTCTGTACGTAGCTGTTGTTATTCATTATAGGTTCATTGTGATATTGTTTCTGAAGTGTACTGGTAAAAATTACATCTATGTATAAAGGTAACACTGACACATTTCATTACCAGCACAAGAAGGGGAAAACATTTGAAAATATTTAGATGTTTACTAGCATTATAGCTGTAATAGCTTTTTCTTTAATTTTGCTTATTTAATTTAAAAAAAGGTAAATCAGCATACTAGCTACATAGATGTCATTCTGCTTCTATTTAATGTACATGCATTTAGACTAATCATATGCTCCAATCCTGCGTTGTTCTATCAATATGAAATGTTTTGTACTGGCTGTTTTTGTGCATCTTGTATTGTTATGTGCAATATACAAAATAATGTGTCTAACTATGCCATTTATGCCTTTGAAAGAAAAAGCAAATTACTTAGAGAACAGAATGGCATTTGCATGCATGTGTGGCAGCTTTCAAGCCATTTCCTTCTGTAAAATATTGCTTTCTGCACTGAGAAAATGCATCCATCCATCAGTTAAAAACCACTTCAAAGCACTTTATGAATTTGTAGAGCAAAATGTACTTATCTTACACTGACAATATCCCAGCTGTTACAAAATTGCTATTGTCCTAATACTTACAAGTCAATTTTAGCATCAGTTAATAATTCTGCAGGATAGATAACTCCTAAGGCATTATAAAATGACAGACATTAAACAATAGCAACTTAGCATTTTCTGAAACAGTTCATGACAGCTTAAAAACTAAAATGATTTTAATGTGTAGTCTATTCAGTTTTAGTTACTCATTGACACGTTTTTCAAAAGATAAAAGTGTGAAAATCCTTTTAAATAATGGGCAAAAAGAATAAAACATATTTATCTTTAAAGGCTTCTCAGTATAAATCTCAATTATAAGTAATGTCTCAAACCTTCCTTAACAGAAGCTTAGGTGACAGGAATTCAAATATATTTAGGCAGTAAAAGTGATGGCATTATTTAACGGTTGGGTACCTCGGAATGTTAAAGTCATATCTATTCATTAACTATTGCATGGAACAAAATAAATACTAATTTCTTTCCCTAAAACAAAGCAAAATATATTCATGTACAAAAAGTTATAACAAATGTGTTATGATGCCCACTTGTGAGTAAATGTTTTTTATTTGTTAAATGCTTTCTTTTTATCCAGGATAACTGGTAATAAGCCTGCCCTATACCTTTTCTTTGGCTGCAAGTAATGCACAGTTGTTCATATATTTTTTATTCCCATTCCTTTGACTTCATAACTGTGACTGTTCTGCAATGATATTGCCTCTTTGGATAATAGTTTGCACTTCTGTTGATAATGTCTCTGAGGGTAGTTTAACAGGTATCCTTAAAACATCATAGCATGATATGTTAGCCTGCTCTTTCGACCTTTTCAGCTGCCTGCAGGGAAACAACCACTTTATGCCTTCTGTTTAGAAAGTTCTAACCTTTACTGAATTTCTGTTATCTGCTTCCATTTGCACAGACATTCCCTAATATTTGTCCCTGTCACTGCCTTTGATTTCATTGGCTTTGTCTTTTATATATTTCTCATGTGTTTTTATACAAACAACAAGCGCAAACATTCTTATATCCTTAATTAAGAATTAATCGGCTCTCATCTCATATTACAACTCCAGAAAACCTTCAGATCATTCTAGTGCCTGTTCTCAGTGGTTATCACTGCAGCCACAGGAACACCCTTTCTTGATCCAATAGTGATTTTCTGGCACCCATTGAGACCATGTCTTAAACTTTAGTGAAGTACATTAGCCAGAAAATATAGTGGATTATATTAGTTTAGACAGTGAGGGGAAAAATGTCGTTTCTTATAGAATCCTTAAATTTGATACCAAGAATTACATGGTGGGGCCTAAATATTTTTCTGTAGGTACTGTAAGTACTAAGCAATCAGCCGTCAGACTAATACAAGCCTAGGTCAGAATCAGACTCTGTACTTTGTGTCTGTGAGGTTAAGACATTAACCATTATGCCATATCTGCCGCATGACAATGTTATTTTGTGCATCTGGATCTGATAGAAACTTTCATGCCACTCTGTTGTGCCCCCACCATTGTTTTGAAGTAGCTTGTGAAATATCACACAGGCAGGTTTGTACAGCTTGCATTCCGAGTCTTGAAACATCTTCACCTTATCCCCCATCCCTCAGATCTTTGCATTGCTGACAGCCTTTATCTCTTTCTAAATAACAGCCACTAGTGACACAAATAGACTTCATGCCTCTTTACCTTTTTTTACTAGTAATCACACTGTCTAATATACAACCATTTTAAAGGAAGTGATCTCTATCAGCCAGGATCATCAAAACTCTTGCTTTAGGGAATCTTTTTCCCCATAGTTTTCACTATAATAGGCCTAGTTGTATGCCATTGCTAATTGCTTGGCATAGGCTGTTTTGTTAGTGGGCTAAGGCACTGCAACAGCACGCTGATCTGCCATTAGAAGATGAAACATGTATGTGTCTGATCTCTTGTCCTTTTCTTTGGTATCATTTTAATACTGGTTGATGCTGAAACATTTTCAGTTATGAATGCGGTGTTGTCTCTTTTTTTCTACAAAAGATTTTGCATTATCAGATACCAGCAGTTGTTCTGTTCTTTAGATTGCCTTGGTATGTAACCAGTCTCTCAGAGCTACTGTTTCATGAGCTCCTTTTTTCTGGCTTTGAAGTGATCACTATTGTCACAAGCCTACTTACTGAATGCCACATAAGAAAAGATCAATTTTTTCTAGGTTAAAATGTGGTTATGGGATTTTAATGATTTTAAAAGTTGGGAACGTGTGTCCATTTTTCTACTTCATTAATGTTTGCATATTGCACTGAGGGACTACTTTATAACAAATATTGTTAAAATGTAAAGTTATTAAATTTCCATTGTTGAATATGCATATCTAGGATGATTTCTTGGTAACAACTTTCCTTAGCCATCCATGCTGTTTCAAAGGATTATAGAATATGCATTTTTTTCTTCTTGCCTTACCCTTTGAAGACTATGTGAGAAGTCTTTTGTATCACTGTTTGGCAAACTCTCCCCATCAACATCAACAATTGTTACAAATTCAGAATTCAAAAAGCACTTCTTTATCCAAGCCAAATGATCCTGCTTCAAGACAAGACATGTCACCTAACCTAACCCCTTTCTTAGTCTCTTTTCCTCTCTCAAGATTCACTGAAGATTGACCCACTTTAGAAACTAATGTGTATGTTGTACATTACAGTCTGCTTGATTGCACATTGCACTGTGCTTGTTCACTAGAATATATATATATATATATATATATATATATATATATATATACATATATATATATATATATATATATATATATATATATATATATATATATAAAGTTTAAAGTATTTCAGTAGTTTTTGTCTGTAAAATGTTTTGTATTCTGAAATTGGTCAGTACTGACCAGGGAACTAACCTGATAAACAAATATACATAAAATTACACAACACTGCATAAAACTTAAGTTCTCTAGGTAATTGACTCTACATATATTTCCGCAAATTATTTACATTTCAAAATTATTTACATTACGGATTATATAGTGCCACATTGTTCTTCATGTCATCAGAGAATTTTCTTTTACTCTTTATTTTTCAGACCAGCTGGTTTGAGGGCACTTTTCCTGTTTATTTCAATCTGGGCATTAATAAGTTTTCTCTATTTCCATATTAGCTGCTTTTTTTGTTACATTTGGTTTGGTCATTGATTACTTTTGGAGCATGTAGATTCTTCTGAATAAATGTTCACCGCTTACATTAGTTGCATTTTTCTATAGTCAGCTTGTGTATTATCAGTTATAGCCTAACTCTTGGTGATTGTGATTTGGTTGCAGCTGTGATACTATGGAGTTTTGCATATAAATAGGTAGATAGATAGATAGATAGATAGATAGATAGATAGATAGATAGATAGATAGATTGATTGACAGATGAATAGATAGGTAGATAGATAAATTAGGGAGGAACAGAGCACTCTCTTCTTGGAGTATGGAGGTAAAGCTTGCCACATAAAAAATGGTTTTATAGGATCATATTCTGTCTAGGTTTTACTAAAGTGATGTGGTTTTGTTGTATTTTTTATTTATCATTGGGATAGGCTTCTTGAGGCATGTTTGCAATCACAAATGGAAAATGGTTTACTTACATTTGCATTTGTTTCAGTTCAGTGATTCCTTTTTTTGAAGCTGAAGGTATGGTGGTGATGATCACTTCATACTGTGTGCCATGGTGAGTATAAGCATTTAAGATTCATAAAATAATCTTTTTGTATTAGTCAGCATGCAGAAATAACACATTTGATCATTTGGATGAAAATGGTTAAGGCACATTATGTGGCCGTTATGTTTTTTTGTTTTTTTTGTTAGTGTATTGATGAAAATCTTGGAACCATGTAGTTTGAGCTTAAATCTAATTTATTATAATGGTGAGCCACAATTATTTCCCATGAGTATTTCCATTGCATAGTATATATGTATTTATTTTGTAGTGCATCATTTTATCACCTCCACTAGCCATTATGTAAGGTAGATGTATACATCCAATGTGTTCCAGAACCCTGTTGTTCTGCATGTATGTTGGCATCCAGCATCCCTTTCTTGGAGCTAGACTTACTAACATTTTTTAGAACTTAGCCTTTACTCATTGATTCTTAAAATATTTGTACAACAAACTCTATCTTAGCCATAGTACTCACCTTTTCCTCCCTTACAGAGTTAAATCTAGATTTCACAGTAATTATTTTCATATGTGTAATGAAGTGGATAGCCTATAGACAGTCTGGCAGTTTAGGATAATATTTTAATGCTATGAGCTACTAACAAGCTTCATTTAAGGATTTGATTTTGTCAGCTGTCATTTGCTTACTGTGTGACCCTGAGCAGATCTCTTAACCAAACAGTGCTACCAGGTCACCCATAAAAAGAAGCTTTGCCTGGCAGGTTTACCCAATTAATAAATGAATACATGATGCAAAATATGCTTTTCAATTGCATTTGTAGGGGATACTTTGAGAACTTGCTAAATATTGATACTTCAGTCACACCAACAAGATAAACAAGGAAACATTTTTTTTTCTCAGTGTATAATAGAAGACCACTTTTTGTGTAGCTTTTCAACAATAATTTGTCATGCTCCTTGGCTGTCTTAAGGTCACTGCATTAACACTAACTAGTCGATGATCATTACCACATTGGTTATCTTACTATCTTGCTTTCTAATTTTTAGTTTTCTGTCTTACCCACTTCCCAGTCCAATCTGTCCTACTTTGTCATTTCTGGTATCCTACTGCAGTATGTGTTTAAGCCTAAATATCCATTCCTTAACCATATAACTTATATTAGGGACACTGATTTTAATACAGAGAAAGACCATTTGTCTAACCTAGTGGGATCATTTCCTACTATTCTAGATAATGTGATCCTCTTACTTAGGTTCCAATCATATGTTTGAGAATCAAAAGTGCAATTCCCAAAATAGGGAGAAACTATAGTAAGAATAAGAATGCTACTGTTTGAAGAAGTCTCCTTTTCTTAGGTGCATTGATCTTAAAATTAGAATGGAGCACTGCCCCATGGAGCTTTTTCAGACCCAGCCTGGGAGCAGTGTCTGGTTAAGTGAATTGCTCAGTTAACAGTTACACAATGGAGACTGAGGGAATGAAACATTGCACCAGCAGACCCCAGAAAACAGCTCACCAAAAGCTCCTTAATCCTTTAAGCCAACGGCCAGTTCAGCAGAGAATAATAATCTCCTTTATTTCAAAGAAAGGCACATGCATGGACTTCTAGGTAATCATGGTCCTGTTTCCCACAACAGTAGAATCATGCATTCTTTACACCTTTTACTGATTAAAAGCAGCATTATTGTAACAATCATGGAATAACCACTGACCAATTAAAATGAACACTACAGCATTAACTTTGATAAGAGCTCCTGACTCTTTGTTTAGGGCTTTCAACAACATTAGGCATGAGTTCCAAATTCCATAAAAATGCTTTCTACAAAGAGCAGAACTTTATATACATTGCCATGCTAACATTTTTCATATTTGGCAGGAAGTAAATCATCAGAAACAAACTAGGACACTCAGGAATCCATCTTGAGATGAAAGCATATTTAAACTCAAATACACACTCTTAACATTTTTCCTTCTATGTATGCCTTTCTCTTCATGCACCATATTAAAAATGGTCCAACACAATTCTAGCTCCTTTCTCATTAATATTTGGGTCTATATTACATTATCGAATACTCATGTATTCGAAAACGTAATAATTGACCCCTAATTGTCGAAACTGTCAAACGTTGAACAGCAAAAAAAAGTACAAAAATCCACCCAAACAAACCATTTAAACTCTGTAAGCAGGGGGCAAGCCCCCCTGCACCCCCCATACCCCCGCTACTTAAATATACCAACTCTGAGATTGCCATACAGTGCAGACAATAGAAAACTTCCATTTCCGCACTGTACGGAGATCTCCATTGAAAAGTTTGACGTTTGATGTTTTCGACAATTAGGGGTCGACTGTTATGTTTTCGAATACATGAGTATTCGCTAACATAATAAAGACCCTAATATCTTCTATAGTGTATATTTACTCTTGAATTATTTCCTTTCTGCCCTCATTTGGACTGAAAAATATTCCTACCCTGGGATTCAGTATACTCCATTTAGGCTTTGCACAAAGCCTACATGGAGTTTACATGTGTGTGCAGTGCTGCACAGCGAGCAGCAGTGCTAATTGTATATTCATGCTGCGCACTGAATTTAAACATAAACATGGCTTTGTGGATGGCAACAGTGTTGCCAGCCAGGAAACCATGTAACGCAACATGGATAGCAAACCTGTTTAACTAAGAGCACAGTAGGTTAGCGTGCTTGCACAGAATGTCACAATGATCACCAGGGCTTAATATATAATATTTCTCATAGCGCTCAATCTCTTCTTCAGAAGTCTGGACAAAGCACAACATAGTTGGGGACAATGACCCAGAAATAGGGATAAATTTTACATATTTGCACTTTCAAACTTAGAAATGTGCCAGAATAACAAGGGGTTTGTGTGAAGATACATTTTTCTGAAGGATTTGAAGTCTGAAACTCAAATGTATGTAATTATTGCATGACATCATTCCTGAGATCGTCCCATTGATGTGGCAGAAAACCACAGTTTTTAAAAGGAACACGCTAAAAGCTATATAAGGAAAAATCTGGACATCTTGTGAAAATATGAACTGTTGTGAGGTATGAATATGGTCCAAACACAGTACAGGACAGTGTAGACAGATCAAAGTACTGTGAAATTCCATTCCTGGCATTCTGTACCAAAGCTGTATAAAAGATTGGTAAAGGTACATGGACAGTCATGTAAAGTAAACACTCAAGGGAAATGTATGTATTGAATTGGGATACACAGATGAATTGTAGAAATGAACACAGGGAAAGAGAACAGGTGAAACAACATAATGTACAGCAGATGAGGGCATGTCAATAGAAGATGACTGTAGCAGCAACACCAATCACATATCAATATGGTACAGTATGGACTGCACAGTGAAAATGTGTATTATGTGACTGTCACACAAGGTGACATTATAATTGGGAAGATGTCTGAGTGAGATAAGCATCCTTACATGAGCAATGTAGAGGACATCTATCAGGGATGTGATATACAATTGGGGTAGGGTGCATATTGTGAATTGTGGAAACTGATTTGCCTGAATAGGAGTGTTATCTCAGCAGAGATCTTCAGCAAGTGGGACATGGGTTAAGGCTCATGGATAACATTAAAAGAAGCAAGCACAATCATGCACAATATCATAATAATACCACCAGTAATCCCATGTCTCTGACATAACATATGTGATTTAGAGTGATAGAGGTGATTTTGTGCAAGCAGAGTTGTACAACTATTATGACATGTCCACACTCTATGAGAGTAATCATGTACACTGTCCTGAACATCTGGAGAAGTTAGGAGGGACACTGCTATACCTGTATGTGACATTATGATCAATATAGGCAAGTTGACTGGTGTGCATGACAGATATATATGGCACAATCCATGCTGTTGTGAATGTTTCCCATGCCATTAATGTTGTCAAACAGCTACATATGTACTGTGTGCATCACTGGAACAGGTATCACGCATTCATCTGGTGTAAAATACTCAGTAGCTGTGTTACATACAAGGAAGTAGTCAGCACTGTGGCCACATGCTGGTGGATGTTCCACTTACCATCTACCCAGGACACAGGTCACATACCTACTGGTCAGATTATTAGCGACATACTCTGCTAATTGTATAAGATCCCTATTCCCTCTGTATGCAAACAGGTTAGATCCAGAGTCTAAGATTAAAACTATTCCAAAACAAAACTTTAGTTCAGTCCCATTTCCCATAGCTCTACTCATTCTTAAAGAGCTTGCTAGCAGCATTTTTTCTGTAAGATTAAAAACTCTGACATAGTGTATTGTCTTACTTTCCTGTCTCCTGATTGTTTTTTTTTTTTTTTGGACTCCCTCCTGCTGGGGCTTGCTCTGCCTGCTCCTTCAGGCTCACTCTTTAATGCTACCTTGCCCCCATATTCCATCTGCCCCCAGTGCTTCTACTCTTATTCACTAGGCTGACACACCCTCACACTATCCATCCAATTACACGCACTTCCTGTTATCCTGGTTACATCTCCTAGACCTACAACATGCTCATGCTTCACCTGCCACTTCTTACTACACTCATATTACTGTCTCACCTCACTGCTTATCATAACAACACATTCCAGACACCCACATTTCATCACACCACTACCCCCCTTACCATACTACTCCATGTACATATCTCACCATCTCTCCTTGTCAATATTACTAGCCTCCAATATTTTCCACATAAAATAATACCTACTAAAGATAGTCACTATAACCCTCAGTTATTCAGCGATGACCTTATCAAATGATTGCAATTACTTACCAACATTGTCTCTAGGCTACTTCTTATTGATGATATCCACCTAAACCCTGAACCACTCTCAGATAACACCAACCTCCTAGTCACTCTAGTCTCAACACCCCTACACATCCAATCCTAAACAGAAAAAAATCAGACCTATTGCTAATGAACATCAATATTAGAAGTACAGCCAACAAATTAGACACCCTCCATGCCACTCTAGCCACATACTCCCCAGACATAGTAATAATCACTGAAACATGGCTAAAACCAGGTACAAAAGATGATGAAATACTACCCCCAGGTTACTCCATACTATGGGTGGATAGACTCAACAAAAGATGAGGTGGATTTGCTATCCTCTTTAAAAAACATCTCATTTTAATTTTCCTTGACTGCAAAACCCCACAAATTGACACTGCAGAAATCATCTCTAACACACTAACTATAAATTCAAGAAAAACTCTTAATATAATTGGCTGCTATATCCCACCTTGGAATAATGCCCCAACTATAAAACATTAATTGCATTGGGCAAGTAGTACTCTTAGTCAGGAGATGTTCATATTGGATGGTTTTAATTTAGGCTGGCTTGCATGTGATACAGATCACCCCATCCATCACATAAACTTGCATGATTTTACACAAACTATTCAAGAACCTACCTGAATAGATAAAGCTAGTAAAAAATAATCAACCTTGGATTGGATATTTCTAAATAACTCTTCTCACTCATTCCAATCAGGTTACCTTCCTGGTGGTCTGCATGACCACCTACCCACATATCTTATACGACAACACATTCCCACCAAAACCTACTATATTTAAACAACTTAGAAAAAAAACATAACTTTAATCTTACAACTTCCTAGCTGACCTAAAAAAGGTGCAATTGGGCTGCACTCAAATGCCTCAACCTAGATGATGCAGTGAACCACTTTAATAAATATTTTTTAGATATAATAAATGCACATGCTTCTGTTAGAACTATCAGAGTAAAATCAAACTATGCCCACTGGCTAAGCAGAGACACTACGGCCCTTCTGAAAACTAGAGATAAAGCCTGGAAACTATGGTGCAAGACTAATACAGTAGATTCTAAACAACAGTATCAGGAACTTAGAAATAAGGCAAAAAACAAACAAAACATGATAAAATAAATTTCTATCATAACATTCAAAACACATACAAAAAAAACTCAAAAACTCTGGCCTGCTATAAACTCAATCCTTCACCCAGGAAAATCTACTACACCAACCCCAGACATCCATAACAATTCCAATAGCATTGCTATCATTTTTAACAAACATTTTACTGAGTCTATAATTGCCCTTTCCAAGCAGCAAACCCCTACTCCTGATACCAAACCAGCCAAGTCTACAACAAGCAATACCTTGTTCTCTTTCTCATCAGTTCCTACAGCCGCTATAAAAAAACTACTCCAGAAACTAAAACCTACTACACTTACTGTAGATAACTTACCCAGTGAATACCTCAGAATTGCAGCTGAATCTATAGCCTTCCCAGTATCAATCCTTATAAATAGAGCCATTCTCAAAAACAAGGTTTCTCAACTGTGGAAAATCTCCCATGTAATCCCACTTCATAAAGGGGGACCTTCCACACAACTGACAAAATATCATCCAATTGCTATTCTTTCACCTCTTTCTAAGCTCCTCGAAAGGTGTATTCATCTGCATGTCATGAAATTCTTACTAACAAATAACCTTCTCTCATACACTCAGCATGGGTTTCGCCCATCGCATAGTACCACTACTGCACTCTTATCCTTCACTAATACCATAAACCATCACAGGAATAACAACAACTTTGTATCTGCCATATTTCTAGACCTATCAAAAGCTTTTTATATGGTCTCCCATTCCAAACTAATGGATGTACTAACTGAACTATGCTTCTCACCATCTGCCACAGCTTGGTTTAATAATTATTTATCTAGTTGCCAGCAATCTGTTCTATGGCAAGGTGACCTATCTCTACTCCTTCCTTTATCCATTGGTGTCCCCCAAGGATCTAGCTTAGGCCCTCTCCTTTTCTCCCTCTTTACTAATAATCTACACACAGCTACTCCACATGGTTCTATAATACAGTATGCAGATGATTCAACACTTATCTTTGCTGCCACTTTTCTATCAATTCTTCATTCTCAAACACAGGAATCTTTCACTTCTGTTGAAACATGTTAAACCAATGCCTATCTAATCCTAAACCCAAACAAAACTAAATTATTACTCTTCCAACCTAACAAGACACCTATCTTATGCTCAAAATTTAACATAATAGCCAAAGACAATACTGTCATCTCCCCAAAAACCCATACAAAGCTTCTTGAAGTGGAAATAGACAATAACCTAAAATTTGACTTACATGTCTGCCTAACAATAAAAAAGCCCATAAGAAACTTGGAAGTCTATATAGGCACAAAAGATTCATGGCCAAAATTACATTAGCACAAACCCATTTGAACTCTGCTATATGCCTCTCCAATTTTAAGTAATCTTAGGAAAACTGAACTATCTAAGCTTGAAGCATGTTATAATAAAATTGCTATGTTTGCATCTGACTGCCCATATAGAACACATCATTGTACAGCTTTACAGATACTAGACTGGCTTGAACTTCCCAACATTATTCTTCACAATCAACTCTCTCTCCAACTCACAAGATCATAACACAACCAACCAGAATCCCTGCACTACAAAAGCTCATCCTTCCTTACAGTTCCAGCAGACCACTTCGCTCTAACAATAAGAACTTACTCACTTCTTCAAGGCCAACAATACTGTGGGAGAATCTTTATTTTCCAGCTATATATCTCATATATTGAACTCCCTTCCTAACTCCACTCTCTCAATCTCATCCACTAACTAATTTAAGCCATCGCTTAAAGTTTATCTAAAAAATAAGTGGCTATGTTCCTGTACTACCCCCTCATTAATGCTCTGATACATCACAGTATACCCCAGTCATATCCAACTTCCTCTCCTCTGTTTAATCTTTTATTCCTACCAGCCTGTCTTAACCTTATATCTTGACATAAGTCATACTTTACAGATAGTACTAGCTATGTTCAAAGCCTAAGTTTTCTTGTTATGATGTAACAAATGTTATATATACTACATTTTGTTTACTTTACACTTTACTGATTATTGTAATTCATGCATTAAAATTTACTGTTACTCATGGAGCTTTTCTCCCCGGGTCTCCGCTGAAAAAGAATCAGTGCCCAGTCAGTCTTTCCTGGTAAACAAATGTTAAATAAATAAATAAATAAATAAATAAATTATAGAGTGTGATATCTACATTATACTTGAGTTGTGTGTTTGTTTTCCTGATGTAATAAATCCCATTGTCATGGCTGTGGCAGCAATCTTTGGTGTATGTTGATACTGTCTGTATTATACTAATACCACAGTTGGAGTCAATGATTGCCCACAATCTATAGTCCTTCAGACAGGTGTTAGGACATAGGATGTGTATGTCATCTGTGATGTCTGTCACTTAAATAATTGGCGGAAAAGGGTCTAGCAGACAGCCCTGATGTGCAGACCTGATCACTGGACAGGAGATACAGGTCACTTCACACATTCCAACATATTTAGATGCCATATATGTGATACAGTGGTCTACCCACTTGGTGATATAGGTATTTATGGCCACATCTGACAGTGCTGAGTGAATACCTCAGTGTGGATTTATGTCAAATGCCTTGAATATAGCAAGTTTAGAAAGATGATGATGTTATCATCATGCATGCCCTTGATGACCTCGTTGAGGACATCTAACAGATGTAACAGACATGATGCAACATTAACAGCTCACACAGGTCTGTTACACACAGCCAAGATATTACTAGTGTTCATTTAGAAAACGGCCATGATGGCATGTTGGTCTCCCTCACAGATGAGGAGAGGCAGGATGTGTCTATACATGTGTGCATCAAGTGCTCCTCCCCTAACTCAGATGGATGCATGCTGATGCACACCCTTCTACAGGAACATAGCCTGTGTATAAATGTGTGCTAAAATATGTATTCAACCATGTCAGGAAGGTGTATGTGATGAGTCACATGATAGGTGATCTGTGATGTTGTCACAGCCCATTGATTCTGTGTGATAGGCCTGGATGAAGGTAATACAGTGCATACTGGCTATCCTGATTTGGCCTAGGGTTTGAACACAATCCCCACACAGGTATCATTGAGAAACTCTCCCAGCTGGGGATTAAACTTTACATCATTAGATGGGTAACCAACTGACTCAATGACAGAACATATACTGTGAAAGTTAGTGAATCAACCTGTACCAGTAGAGTTGCCACCATTGGTGTACTCCAGGGATCTGTGCTCGGCCCTTTACTGTTTGGAATCTATTTCTCAACAGTTCAGGCTAAAGTATACTGCCTTTCACTTACCATGTTTGCTGATTCTGGCATACTGGGTGCAATAACTGAGTCCACCTATGATGACAACATACTACAGCAGGGGATAATACAGACAAATGATTGGTGACAAAGCCACACAGTCTACACATAAATGCAAAAATGTGTCTTTATTTTGTTCTTCTGCAAAGTGGAATTCCCTGCCAATTACAGCACTGACAACAGTCACACTATGCTGAAACCCAGTGATGCAAGCACTAGGAACACACATACACAGCAATTTGAATTTCGACCACCGGTGTCCACACTGGTATTGAAAGCCTATGTTGTGCACATCATAAGTCATGCCATCATTTTCTGATCTGAGGATTATATTACAGCACTGTACTCGAACTTCAGAACACTGGAAGACTAATAAAGATTATAATGCTCTCTTTTGCATATATTTCACTAGACACATGTAGCAGCTAGAGAGACCACATGGGTTTCTCACCAAGAAAACACAAGGCCTACAAACCATGCCATGGTGTATGTGGATAGACTGAAAGCCATGTCACTGTAGACATATAATCTGTATCATGAAGGATGATGTGACTTCTGCCTGCCCTCCAGGCAAGTCTCTGACCCTGCCCTGCTGGGAATAGTGCACATCCACAAAAGATATAGCTGAGAAAAATATGGCAATAACAGCATCGAACATGCTGGTGTAACACTACCTATCTAAGCATACAGACTACAAAGCTTTGTATTTAAGACAAGTGCCACAGCTGAGTTCTGACTTGCAGTGGCTCAGACAACACTTTATAGCTGATGACATCAGCAGTGTTTGGTGAGGAAAATATGGCAATAACAGTGTCCCACATGCTGGTGTAAAAGGCCCTCTGTAATGTCAGTTAAGTGGATACACACACACACACACACACACACACACACACACACACACACACACACACACACACACACACACACACACACACACACACACACACACACACACACACACACACACACACACACACACACACACACACCAATTGGCTGCAGTGAAAAGAGAACCCCTATTTATCTAAGCACACAGACTACAGAACTCAGTAATTTACGCAAGCGCCATAGCACAAGTATGACTTTTAAAAGGCTGTAGGCCTACTTATAGTGCATGACAGCATTAGATGTAGGAAAGAAGATATTGGGAATCTTGCATGAAATGGATTTGTAGGCATGTGCAAGTATCAAAATACTGTCAATCCATGAGATTGGAGTGGTAACTGCAGGATACACACTTCTGTTCTTCTGGCTAGACACACACACACACACACACACACACACACACACACACACACACACACACACACACACACACACACACACACACAGTTGACTGCAGTGAGAACAGAACCCCTACCTCTCTAAGGTACACAGACTACATAACTCAGTAATTTAAGCAAGTGCCATGGCACAAGTCTGATTTTTTCAAGGCTGCAGGACAACCTATAGTACATGACATCAGCACTGGATGTAGGAAAGAAGATGAAAGGAGGCCTGCATAAGTTCATAGGCTCCTATGATGTTACTAGGCTAATGGCCATAGGGCCTTTGCAAGCATAGTTGTGTAAAAACCCAAGTACTCTTATTGAGCATAGTTAGATGTTATTCTTTAGCAGAGCGATTTTGTGATCAACACCAACTGCCCCAATCCATGAGAGACATAGTCACCACCCCTGGGGTAACTTTATAATCACCTATAAAGTTGTCAAATTTGACATTGACGAGCACTGCTTCACATGCAGTGGGAGCCTAATACAGAGGAGCAGCAATCACTGGGAGATATAGCTGTCTCTCCAGTATGTTCTGTTTATGTCGCAGGTTTGATTGAGATCCCTGGAGCAAGTTATTCTTGTCCCATTTGATTTATGGAAGTCCAGCATTTCCCTTAAGGCAGGGTCTGAGACTGCTTTGTAGTCCAGGTCCAAGTTGCCTCTCAGCAGCCTCTATGATACTGAGTACAGTGACAGGACTTTCAGTCTTTCCATGTATATCATGTTTTGGAGGCCATGGATTCTTTCTCAGAACCCTCTGCAGTCTCTCCAGTTGCTGCAGGTGTCTGGTGAGGTACATAGAGAAGGGGTCATTGTACTCAATTAGTGATGTGATAAGGGTCAAGTACAGCAGAGCTATGAACTCCTTGGTCTTGGATGTGATGCCCTTATTTATGAGTTGGGAAATGTGGAATGTGTGGCTTACCAGCAGGGACACATAGTGATTGAAGTTTATATTGCTATCAACCTGTAGTCCCAAGCAGGGCTACTTTTTGGCCAAAGAGGACAATTAGGCATTTTCTTGTATTAAGTTTCAGTCTGTGAGTTTGGCACCAATCATTTGTCTGTGTCATGCCTTTCTGTAATATGTTAACATAACTGGAGGACTTTATATGATTGCACCCAGTTGACAGTCATCTGCACACTTGGTAAGCCACAGGCCATCTACCTTCACCTGGACTTCAAATAGTTTAAAAACAGCAGAGGGCCTAGTTCAGATCCTTGTGGTATGCCACTGGTAAATGGTTTACTGGTAGAGGTAGACTCCCCAACTTTGACAATGTGCATTCTGGCAGTGAGCCACTTAACTACCCATTTAGTAATGTATGGGGTAATTTGCATATGGGAGAGTTTTTCTATGATAACTGAATGAGGGGTTATGTCAAGGCCTTGGCTAAATCAAGATAAGTGGTATGCCTTGTTTTCCCATATCCAGGGCTTTGAGAACATTATCAAAGAAGTACACTAGGTTTTTATTAAACAAGATCTACCCTTGAAAAAACAATATGGGGTAGATCAAGAGTGTTGAAGGTCACCTATGTCCCTGTGGATAACGTCCATGATGAATCTTTCCATAGCCTTGCAGATAAGGCTGGTTAGGCTTATGGGTCAATACTTTCCACAGTCAGTTGATGGATGTGTAGATAGTTCTAGTTCTGCATGTTACCAGACTGACATGCTTTGCATATTACATAACATTTGATATTAATTTATGTAGTGTAGTTGATATATTTGTGAAAAAGTACTGGAGACACCAGGGTTGCAGTGCATGGGAGGAAGCAACACATGACTGCATTGTAAATATGTGACATATTGCTCAGTTTAAGTTTACACATGTAGTTTCATGGCATAAAGAGTAAAACTGACAGCAAACAGCACTAACACATGCTAAATTTGAATTTGCATATTGCAGCAATGAGCAGCAGGTTTGTGTGAGAGTTGGCAAAGTGTTTGTGCATGTGAGATAAACGTTTCCATTATTTTCACTGTTTGCACATAGCTAAGCAGTGTGCAAATGTGAGCACATTGCTAAAATTCTGAGCGTTAGTATTGAGTGTATGAAACACATCTGCTGCTTAGCTAACTGTGTGGCAGCAGGTGTAAATGCATTGACAAATTTCTTTTTGAGGAATCCAGCAACAAGCACCTCTACCTCCAATGATGTACCACAAAGACTCAGTCCAGGTGTAAAATTTAAAATTAAAACTTGTATTAAAAACAAAATAAAATGCAAACAAGTAGCAGTTGAGTGCTTTCATCCTATGACAGGATGTTTTCAAAACTGCTTGAAGGAAATAGCATGCAAAACCAAATCCCCTGTTCGAACATTACATAAATTAACCAGTCATAAAACAGCAAGAAATGCAAAGTTAAGTAACCTGTTTCACCCAATCACTTTGACATTGCAAAAATAAACCAATCATAAAACAGGCTTGTTATACCCATCACATTTAGACTTTGCATAAATAAACCAACCATAAAACAACAAGAAATGCAAATCTACATATATGAAAACAACATCACAAATAAATAGGCAAATAAATAAGCGTATTAAATGAATTGTTGTCTGTATTCTAAAATCAAAACAATAGAACAATAATCATTAATGCTAGGATAAGTGAAGGCATCTAGCTTTAACTGCCAGACCAATTCTTGCTTGCTTAAATATTCTTTCCATGGCTCTGATTGTTCCAAAGGCTCTGATTGTTCCGAAACCTGTACCTTTTCTAAAATGAAAAATACAAATTACTGAAAGGTTTTACAAAGTCTAGAATCTTTGAACAAAGCACTATTGGGGTTCCCTTTCTTTATATCAAGATTGTGCTTATAAATTCTTTTTTTGAGCTGTCACTTGGTTTTACCTATTTAAAAGGCATTGCAGGAGATGCATTGAATGAGATATACCACCTCCCTAGTGCAGAAAAGTTACCATTGCAAATTAAACTTTTGGAACAGTTCTTAACAAAATATTTTTGATGTCCAGTATATAACAACATAGTTTATATCTGTTGCACTTATTAATTTTACATTTAGTATTGTCACTAATCGTAGGTAAAAATCCCAGCCTTTGTGTAATGTTCAAACCTCTCCTATAAATAATAGTTGGTTCAAAACCCAATTTCATGAAAAAAATCTGAAAGTTTCTTTTCCAATTTTTAAACAAAATGTTTCTAATATTGTCAGGCTCACTTGTAAAATTGCATATGAACACTCTCTCAGTTTTACTGGTGGCATTATTCCTTCTCATCAAAGAGAAGGAATTGTCTAAAAGAACTGGCTGATAGTTAGAATCTTTCCTCAAATAAACATACCCTTTACATTCTGACAAAATTTTAGTGGGATAACCTCTTGTCAAAAACATTGCTCTAACTTTTGAACTTCATCTTCAAAAATTGCATTGTCTGAGATGATTTTGGATAACAAAAGAAAGCTATAGTGACAGGACAAATAATTAGGTTATCCAGTATTATCTTAGACAGTGCCATTTTTAAAGGTGAAGTTAGTGCAGGGGTAGCAGAGGCAGTGCTACTGAGTTGGCCCCTAAACATGCTGGCCATTGGCGCTGGAGTTGGTGGAGTGAGGGCAGGGTGATCCACTGGGGCTGGCCTACCTTCCTGTGCTGTGTAGCATTTAGTGATTTGGTTCAGATGGATGACATAGAGACATTTCAATGACACATAACAGAAAATAAAAAAAGATAGATAAGGGTTGGGATGAGAGAAAAAAAGAAGATATAAAATTAGTACAATGCATTAACATGAGTACACAATATTTTATCTGAAGTATTACATTTAAGTATATGTCCTAATAAATACACACTATAATTACAGATTGTTGAAATTAATCTTTGAAATGTGCATATATTGCACATATGGGTTTTCCAGTTATACAGATTACAGTTAATAGCAGGGAATTTATGCCACTTGTATAGAGTTTAAAATAGTGCAAATATTATTAAAGAAATGCAGTACTGTATATTTGTTACTCATGGTATTTGAAAACAGAACCTCTGACTACAGTCTTATATTTGACTCCTAATGTTGGTTTGTACTACAGACTAATGCATGCACACTTGCTGTTACAGTTAGGAAATGCATGCTCAAATTGCTACAACTGTATAAAAAAACTCTATCTTTAACTGTTAAAGCTACAATAATACTTCTCTTGTGCTGTTTACATGCCACTTGTTTCCCTCAGTCTCTCCAATTGAGAAACACGAGCCTGTCTGTTGAACTCTATGTCAGCATTAGCTGGAGGAAGAATAAAAAAGAACAGAAGAGCATTATGCATGCTAGTCTTGCCTACATTTAGCTTTCTAAGTATTACGAATTCTCCATTATTATCATATTTACACAGCTGTGGGATGTCTGCAGTCACAAATTATTTAAACCAATGGTTGAGGGTATCCCTTTAGTACCTATTTAGGTCATTCAAATGATACCTACACTGTTCTCCAGTTGTGGGATACCAGTAGCACTGGATACAGCCTGAGCTAAACTACTCCATGCCTCAGACTTGTACTGGGAGCCAGAAAAGTTCCCCTGCAGAAGCCTTTGGCTGTGGTGCTTTACCAGTAGTCTAATACATATCCTGGACTTCAAGACACCCCCCCCCTCTGTGCAGTACCTTGGCATCTTTTCCATTAGCTCCAGCCATGTCTAACACCCAAACTAGACCAATGGAAAATTATACTTTCCTGCCAATTCCAGTTTTCATGTTTATTGGTATTGCTCAAACCCAAGCAGTGATGCCAACCACATTTGAACAATGTTAAGTGGAGCACAGCAGTGCCAAGCAGGGATGACATAAATATTTGAAATAGGAAGGTTAATCTGACACTTGACCGTAATTTGATGGCTGTCTGGTGATGTAATTTTGAAGTATGTATTGAAAGTGGAAGTTAACTGTTAGGTGAGTAAAGTTTGCAGACATGCACTGAGGGCATAAATGTCAAGACCTGACAAATTTTTTTTTGGCTTTATACAATGATAAAATTCATTTTTAAAGTGTGACATTCAAACCTAGGCATAAGGGACAAAACCTTTTCTTCCACAGCATTGACTTTCCATCTTTACCGCAGAAGTACTGCTTATGGATCTACTTCAGTTGATCAACCTTCCAAAATGCCGAACATCATATGGCCGAGACCATATGACCAACATTTCAGAAGGTTGAAACTAAAAATATATATAAACAATTTTTTGTATTTGTTTTTGCAGGGGGCAAGCTCCCCTGTACCCCACACACCCCTTGCCAATTAAATATACCAACTCTGAGATCGTACTACATTGAGGAAAATGGAAAATTTCCCATTCCGCAATGTATGGCAATCTCCATTCACACTGTTTGACCTTCTGAAACGTCAGTCATATGGTCTCAGCCCTATGACATTCAGTATTGCAAATGGTCGATCAACTGAAGGGGATCCTTACTCAGACATAGTTAGGGACCATTCATAAATACAGCTGACAGTTTGATGTGTTACACATGTGCATGTGTGACCTGACAAGTTTCTTGTATATAGGTCCAGTTGTGTATGTGTCTTATTTAATTCTGAAGGCCATATAAGTCCAGACAGCAGAATTATACTTACAGAAATATAGTAGACAGTATACCCTCAGTCATACATCTGAAAACAAACTAAGGGTGTCTTATCCTCATACATATAATTCATATAAGCTCCACTATCTAAAATGTTATTCATGAGATTGAATATAATGGGAAGTCAAACAACAGTAAAAATGCCTGGAATGTCCTGTATTAGAACCCAGGATCATAGGTATAGCAGTCCTACACTTACACCGGTTCCCACAAGACTGTTGAAATAACACTTGTCTATTTTACAATTCATTGCTACAAACTGCACTATCACAACAGTAAAACTAGGTCACATACCCTGTACAAAACCCAGGACCATCTGTACTCCAACCCTACCCTTACACCTGCTGCCACAGCAGTAGTTACATGACAGCTCCATAATTTCTTACTCATTCATAAGTTCTCTGTGTCAACTACTGTGCAACACCACTTAGTGTGTTTGCACTAGACCCAATAGAATTAATTGAATGCATCTGTTTTCAATTGCTGGCTATCTGCGCTATGTCTGCAGCTGTTCCATGACTGCAGCTGTTGGGAACCTTGCTAACCTCTGCACAATGCTGCTTAGCAAGGTGACATGATGGAAATCAAAAATTGCACAATGTATTCTTTTTGACCTTTGTACTTGTACAGATACCCTGTCTACAGGTGTTCTGTCTGCTTTCTGTGTGGGCCAGTAGACCAGTTTGCACACTAAGCATCATGCAAATGAGATAAGCACAGCCAAATTTGGCATTCATTTTCTCTGTTTCCCTTGTTTGTGCTGAACCATGCACTGCAAAAACAATGGCCAAAAAATTAAAATAAAAAGGAAAAGTAGTTAAAATAATGAAAAACAATCTATGATATAAACACTCAAAATGTTTGCTGGTACACATGAAATATTCCTACATAGGTCTGGATTTGAACTCTCACTCCAATGAACCTTCAGGAAACAGCAAGGGTGCGGTATCCCTCTTTGCCACACAAACAGCTTTGCAGCAGTGAAATCATTCTGCATGCAACCAGCTGTAACATCATCCACAGTACTAAGAAACCCCATAACAGTTATTTGTGCGTGTATAAATTTCGGATGTAGTGCACTGAGTGATCACACAACCATTTATGACTATTGCTTGCAAACATGCAGCTCTGTTTTACCTCTCTGTTGCGCATCCTTTATCTGACCAGTAATCTGAAATATGCAGTATATAAGGCATTCTATAGCCTTGTCCTTAAAATGTGCAAGGATATTAAATGGCAATAATATACAGCTATCAACACATGAAGGGGGGGTTGGATGTTAATGAACAGAACCTGTGAAGTGTGTGCTACTGATTTACATCTCCAACCTTCATAAAATGACTTATATACCCCAGGATTCAGGAAGCCATATTTTCCATGTAGGAACAGTGTAGGAACTCCTGCATGGAAAATGGCCAATAAGAAATTCAAGATAGTGCCGTTTTCATGTGCACGAGCGGTCCTGCACTGTTCTAGCATGGAAAGCCGTTAAATATGCAAATCACCTCATATGCTGGTGAAAACCATGCAAATGAGGTGATTTTGTGATTCAACAAGCTGCCAGGTCTCTGTGCTAGAATGGTGTCAGTGCAGAAATGTATTCAGAAAATAACTGAGCACATTTTTGCAACTGACAAAACGGAGGTATGACAGCTCATGGAAAAGCATGTATTATGTACAGTAGACATACCAATGTCCAAATATAAGGCCATTTGGCATTAAAAAGTGATTAATTATCATGACAATTAAGCTTTGTTTGGCTGATTTTGGCCATTTAAGCATAGGGCAGTTGAGCACAAATGGGATTGTGCCAAAAATAAGAAAAAAATGAGAAAAGTCAATTTAAGTTAATTCTGCATTTTGACATTATAGTCAATGGCATGCAGCATCTAAACAATACCTGGTTGTCAAGGGGAAAGGGTCTGTGTTAGTGCAGTAGCTAATGACCTATGCACTGGGGTATGCAAATAAGGGGAGTTATACTGAGTCACAGATTTCTTCAAAGTATCAAATTGTACTTAACCATGCAGGTGCAACAATACAACAGTGCAAGTCTAAGAGCTAAATGACTTCATAAGGGGGTGTGTCATGCTTTCTGTAAGCTCATTGGAGCTCTATGTCCCATGTTTGCCCTTAACTAAGCACAGCTAAGGAAGGGAGTGTGTCAGATGTGTCTGAGCGGTGTGTACATAGCCTAAACAGGTGTGCGCACCGGGTTTTAAACAAAAAAAGAAAAAAAAGAGAAAATGATAGCAGTGTTTACATTTGAGCACTGGGTATGCGGGGCGCACCTTAGGCTGAAATAGGGAGGAACTAGGAAGGGGAAACAGCAGTAAGAAGGTGATCAAGGAGAACTAGCAAAGCTGGCAGGTGGAATGTATCAGCATCAACCAATTAGACAGCCCAGCACACTACTATAAACTATGCAAATACCTCGCAGACTGTTTTTTCCCCACAAACTCTACACCACCGGTGTACACAGATGGGGGATTTTTAACTGGCAAAACTAAAAATGTTAGAGGCTGCAGCTGCTTTACTCCATCAATATGTACTAGAGACTGAGGGTGGTGAGGAGGAGAATGCTGACAACCGACCCACAGTGAAGAGAAGGAGGAGAAGAGTGTACAGACCCAGGGTAACCTACCAGGGCCTACATGAGTAGAGATAGTGGAGTGCTATAGGGTGGACGGGGACATTCTACAGCAAATTGTTGAGCTGTGTCGGCCACGCCTCACACACAAAACTAATAAAGAGGAGCCCATCCCAGTGAATATCAAGGTATGTGTAGGCTTAAGAATACTAGCCACAGGTACTTTCCAAAGACCAACTCAGGATATCATGGGGGTCTCACAAGCATCAGCATCCAGGGGACTCCACCAGTTCCTGGATGCCATGACACTACATGCCAATGAGCACATATATTTCCCCACCACCCGTGAGGTGTTGACCAGAAGTATGTGTCTCTTCCACTGTATAGCAGAATACCTTGAGATAGTTGGTTCTATAGACTGCATGCACATCCACATCAAAGCACCACCTGGTGAGGGGTGTAGGGTCTACATAAACCACAAGGGCTTCCCCACCATCAACTGCCATGTCGTGTGGGATGCCCAGGGCATTATCATGAATGTGTGTGCTGGCAGCCCTGGAAGCTATCACAACTCCCACATCTGGCATTGCTCACAGCTGTATCAGGCATTTGCCAGGGGGGGATATCTCATATGGCCATCTAGTGGGGGATGCTGGATATTCACTGGAGCAGTGGCTGATGACACCCATCAGAAATGCACACACACCTGAACAAGAACACCATAATGAGCCACACACACAAACCAGGATCATAGTAGAGCTTGTGTTTGGGATGCTCAAGTCTTGTTTCTGCTGCCTTGACATATCCGGTGGAGCCTTGCAGTACTCTCCAGCTACATGTACACAAATGTTCATAGTATGTGCCATGCTGCACAATATGATCCTGTGATAACATCTGCAGCAGGAACAGCATGGAGCAGGGCCACACAATCCCCCACCATTGCCAAGGCCAGCACAGGCACAGAGGGACTTGGAGGAGGAATATCCTGAGCCTGCCCCTGTAGGCAGAAGGAGGAAAGCCCAGTATGCCCATACCTTAGCAAAGAGGCAAAGCATAGCACACACACTGACACTGTAGGGAATCAGGGACTGATACCTCTCTCTGACTCGCACATACAGTAAAAGGGAAGCCAAACATGACACTACCTGTGCTTTATCACATATAGGGAGTGTACTATGTGCCCTCCAGCACCATCCTCAATACTGGCCCAGCAACAAGGTAAGTCACTCTTCCTATCAATTACCGAATGGAGTAGTATGTTCTCATACTTGTATGTATGATATAGCTGCAAGCATGCAAGGGAATTGGGTGGCTCAATGGGATAGCAGCAGACAGCAAACAGCTATATGGGACAGCAGAAAATTCATAACAGATACTGGTGTCAACATACTAGGCAGCACTACACAAAAGGTGACAACTCCCACCGCAGTACATGTGATGGCCAAATAACTGTAGGTGTCAATAGGTCACACACATGGATGTCAATGAGGGTCACATACCCACCACCAGCCTCACCCAGCAGGACAGGAATAGGTGACCATAAAGAAAGGCTGGGCTAAGGTCCCTAAATGATGGCAATGGTGAAGACCCACCCACCAGACCTACACAGACATACTACAACAGGTTTGGCAGTTGCATTTTAGTTCTGAAGGGTAAGAAGTCTGAAACAGAAATTTATACCATTAATATCTAACATGTGTACTCTACTGATACGCCTCCTTTCTGCATGATAGGTCACAATACAATATGAAATGGAAGCCAACAGAGCAACTGATATACCAGTACAGTCATTGCAAATGTGCACCCCCCCTCTACAATTCCATGTAGAAATGCATGTGTACAATATGCAGGGGTCAGTGTGGTAAGTTTGTTGCATGTTTAATATTGCCTGGAGGTGGTCAGCATGTGGGTCTGAATTGTTGTGTCTCAGTGGCCTAGGTACAGTACAGTGGATAACAGGGCCATGTTCGAACAACTGCAGTGCCAACCACACTGCTTCTCAGCTACACCTATGTCAGCAGTTGTACATACTCACTGCCCAGATGTCAATATCTGTCACTGTCAGAAAGATGAACACTCCATGAATGGGGGCCCATAAATAGAAACAGTACACAGGTGGAAGTAACCTACACAGAGTGCATATAAAATAACTGTCAACTGCACACAAGTTTGGAATTATAAATATTAGTTAGCATCACATTAGTTGGCCATCTAGTATGGAATACAAGTAATCTGGTCAATCACTGGCAGACCACAAAAGGCACAGTCATAAAGTGATGACAGGCTGCCCATGTCCACACACAAGCCAGCATAAGAGGAATGTCCCAGGTATATTTGTGAGTAGCTTCCATATCACACATCCACCCAGCTCAACCCACCATCAGCTACAGGTTTATCACAGGTCATATCCTTGCTGTAGAGAATGAGTACAGCATGAGCCCATCTCTGTATAGGAATACATACATGATGCAGCATGCTAAAAAGGTGTCCAACACAGGAGTGTCTCTAGCTTTAAGCAGCAACCCAACCACATCCAGACCCATGGATTAGTATGAACAGGAAGGATTGATAGGAACACCTCAACCACTCATCATTGTCATCCCAGGGTAATCCACTGGCTTGCAGCCTGGGAATGTGTGACTGACAGAACGCACTGGCCTGCTACAGATGGCCTACAACACTCTCAAATGGCCTACAGTCCTCTGGCAAAGGCCCATGCTTCACCCATAGTGCCAATATGCAGAATGTCAGGGGGTCCTAACTAACAACCTAACACAGTAAACAGAAAGCAAATGCAAGGCCATGTTGACAAATGCCAGTAGCATGCCTCTCTCCGTGTCCTACTGCAAGGACATGGATCATGCCATAAATACTACTGGGATAAAAGCCCAACTATGGGGATACCTCTGAGATATTGCTTACATAATGTTAGGAAGAGGAGAAAATAATGGTGGGGTGTAGAAGTCCTGATGTCATGGAGTGTGTGAAGTCTGAAACTTTAATGTCCACCCATACTACCCCCTGACTGCAAATCCATGAATGAATAGCCACAAAACTGCTTGTAAACCACAATGTGAAGGTAAACTGACCAGATATATGAGTCCGGCCTCTAGATAACCTGGGTGTATCTGTACAGCTGGGAGGTATGGCTCCAGCAGGATATGGCCATTCCATTAAGTTAAGAATAGCACAAGAAGGGAATCCCCAGCCAGCATACTAACAATGTGCTAGACCATTTACACAGAACCAGCAATCTATTGTCTGTAGCTACCCCTCTACAATGGCAGGAGTGTGCCAGAATGTGTAGTCTATATGCCTCGGAATATTGGTCTCAGCTTCATTCATCTTGTATTTCCCTGGTAAATAACTGTGAGCAAAGAATGATAACTGTCAGTAGTTGATGACATGATACATCACAGTGTAAACCAATACATATGTCAGAAAATCTGTGCTACAACCAACCATGTTACACAAGCAGCACAGACAGCAATAGTTACCGTATCCCCTGTATGTTATGCCCATTGTGTCTCCATATTGGCATCCTATCTACAGATATCCTGCAGAAACAGTTTGGTAGGTGTAGCTGTAGCACACAAAACCCTGAACTGGAGTCCAACCCTCCCTGGAATGGATGCACATACTCAATATAGAAGATCATACTGGGCATGCTCCTACACTTAGAGAAATGAAGTCCATGTCTGTTATTCACAGATGTCTGTGTACACACACCAAATTGTACACCGTTGATACTTTACACACACCCACACATTGGATAGGAATACTCACACATATCTAAGGCCAACATAATATAATATGTCAAACATACACACACAGAGATGTGGGGAAGAGAGAGACAGACAGCAACAGACAGAATCCCATTATGAGGCCTTTCCCACCCAGTACACATTCCATTGGCCTATATCACATGATGTGCTGATGTCATCCACTGTAGAATTTCCTTTGGTTAGCCCTCAGCCTTATAGTCTCAGTGGTGCTCGTGATAACTGTGTAGCACTACAGTACAAATAAGTATCCATATAGTAGTTGTAATTTCAGTCCTGTCAAATGTAAAGTTGTGTGTGATTGTGTGTGTTTCTAGATGTGTGCGTGTGTGTGTGTGTGTGTGTGTGTGTGTGTGTGTGTGTGTGTGTGTGCATGTGTGTGTGTGTGTGTGAATAGTAATCTCAGTGTGTTTGGTTGATGAACATCCCCTGTGGCTGTGGTCATTAGCAATCACCATTCTACAACAGATGTTGTATATCAACATATACCTATGTATAACCCTCAGCCCTATAATCTGTGAGGCATATGCAATCACTGTGTTACAGACTGGGGATTTCTGTGCACATACTCTGCCTATGACATGGTGGATGTGTTACCACACTTCCATACCCCTTGGTCTTGCTGCAGAGCCACATTCTGGTGACACACAGATGCCTAGAACAGAAACAGGATACAGCATGTGAGAACACATTCACCCAGCACTTCACTTGTGGGGGGAGAGGGGTAAAGCTGGCACTGAATGTGTTGCCAAGACTGTGGACAATATCTATTGTCTCATGATAGGTATTAGCATTGTTCAGTAACTCACAGCACTTGTGTTTAATGCTGTGGAGTTTGTTGATGCAGCTATCAAAGACTGTTGTGATTGTTGTCAGTGTCTGCTGCATGTTTGCCATCATAGATGCCTGTAGGGGAGCCCATGAGTGATGCAAAGTTGTGTTTGAGGCTAATAAGGGAGCTCAACAGTCATGGGACACCACCTTTCTCTGCAACAGTGTCCTCCTTCTGACGCACACTTTAGTAATGCCAGGGGACCATCACATTGTCACCCAGTGTTTGGAGGACAGTGTCTGGGTTCTGTTGGCTGTGGCTAGTACCATGCATTCATGTACCTGTTTGTACAGTGCATATGTGTATGACTCTACAGTTATGCACGTATTTCCCATTGCCATGGGTGCAGTGAAGACATCCACCCATGTTTTCATGGCTGCAAACTCAGCAATGGAGAAGTTTTGCAAGGTGGTTACCTTTGTGGGGGGTGTGGCTGACATGTTGAGTTCCATGCTGATTACAGCCTGTGTGGATCTCACCATGCAGAGATTGACATCTGTTCCCATATTTATGTAGTCAACACAAGTCAAGGTTGTTGCATCCTCTACCAGGGGTCATTATGAGTTGGTCCAGTGCATTGGAAATGATGAATCCCAGAAGTGTTGGGCCACTGCACTGGTGCTTGGCTACTGTCCCCAGGTGATGGAAGGGTAGTTGATGACTCATATTATGTTAGTGTTGCGTTGGACCATCATAGATGGCAGGGTGTTGAGGAATGTGCATTGACAGTCTAGGGACATAGATGTGGACCCATAGAAAGTGATGTGCTGGATTGCACTATTACCCCAAGGCAGTTGTACCAGAAGTATCTCCAATGCATTATACTTACTGGGATACTAGTCTGGATGTATTCCTAGCCATAATGAATATGGAGACAGCACCACCTGCGGAGGTGGGGTGTGGTCCACGTTTGAGGGATGACAGCTGTGGAATGCGTCATAGCCTGATACTGCAGGTTTGCTGTCTGCTGCTGTGAACCACCTCTCCATTACAGCAGACATGTGTGCTCCTCTCCAATGAATGCTTTGAGTGACTGCATCCTGACAGTTAGATGTCTACTGTTGAGCAGCATGACCCTCGGATTGCATACATCTCTAGCTGTTACAGTGGTAATTACATTAGGAACACTGCATAATAAGTCATCATAGGGGTGGCAAGACACTTATCCAGGAGCTGGAAACTCAGCGCTGATAGATGTAGGACATCTGTGGCAAGTCATTGGGTTCTGTCAATGATGTCACCCCTAGCAGAGAAGTACTGGATCCTCTGAGAATGACACAAAACGCATAAACCAGTGTGGCAGCCAATCATCTGTTGATGGTATTGCAGCATCATTCTGGGTGCTGGCGATACACTGCTCAGGGCTACTGTCACACCTACCTGGACCACATAATCAGAGAGTTCAACCATGTCTCTTGTCATGTAGTCCAGGTAGGTGTGTCCCAAGTCATTCATACCAACATGGATACAGAGTGATACTTGTAGTTGTTGTAGAGTGCCATGACTGGCTGTGTCATGTGTTGGATGCTGGCATGTGATAGATATTTGGCTATTACCTGCTCCATATTCAGCTTAGTAAGTGGGATATGTGTGTGCCTCAATACTGAGTTACCCATGACCACTGTATTGTGCAAGGTGGTTAGCCTTAGAAACATAGGTTGAGGGGCACACTGTGTAGGTTAAATATGTGTCCCTTGGCATGTGCCATTTTATAGTGTCTGAGTGGGTGTCTGTCTTGCTGGACTGTGCTGTTTGGGTAAATGTCCGAGTGCCTCTGGCAAGGTGGGTGTGTGGGTTTTCACTGTATGTCATGGCTGTCAAAGTGGGTGTCATGGTGATCTACATATTCTACATGGCATGGTGCAAGTGTTGATCATATCCTCTTGACCTGCTAGCCCAGTATTTGCTGGAGAATGCATATGTCCACATTGGGTTATATTTGAGTAACTCTCACAGGTCTGAGTGGAGTTTAGAGAGGAAGGTTGTCTGTGTACATAAAGCAGTTGCAACAGTGCCTCAGAAAGGACAAGTGCACCAGGTTAATGGGTGAAAGCACAGAAAACTGCCCTTCAAACATGCCAGGCGGGATGGATATAACTAGCAAGTACTGGGGCTACATCTGTGATGAATGAGTACTGCTGACAGCTCCCAGGTTTGCCACATTTCTTGATACAATAACCTGGTGAAGTGCCAAGCCATAATGCTAGGAGACGTGCAAGACAGAAAGAACTAGCACTATGTAAGGGTGGAACAGAAGGCAGACTGTCTGCCACCTGTAATACTTTACCACATCTGTGCAGTTATCAGCAGATTTGGCCATGTGAAAGTTCAGTAAGCTCTGTAGCACATGCAGTAACTGCATAACACTGTAGTTGACATAACTAGATTGGCAGGAGTTCTACTCCCAATACTGGCAAGTGTGTGTGTGAATCATGGACTGTCTGGCTTATACCATTTTTGACTTGTGTACTAGCCTTCACACTTCTCCTCACCCTGCATAGTAGTCCTGTTGATGTTATCCACCTTAGAAGTACCTTTGGACTAGGTGGAAATCCATCAGCTCTTTGGCACATCTCATAACTGTGTAGCACTGTAGTAACAATAATTCGATAGGCAAGAGTTTTAATCACCCTACTGCCAACTGTTTGGATATGTGTGTTTGTGTGAGAATCATGTAGTGTGTGGGTTGCACCATTTTTGCCCTGTGTACTACCCTTTACACTTCCCCTCACTCCAATTTAGTAGTCCTATTGATGTCATCCACCTTAGAAGTACCTTTGGAGGAGGTGGAAATGTATCAGCTCTGTGGGGTGTCTGATAACTGCATAGCACTATAGTACCAATAACTCAATAGGCAGGAGTTCTAATCACTCTACTGGCAACTGTTTGGATGTGTGTGTGTTTTTGTGAGAATCATGTAGTGTGTGGGTTACACCATTTTTTACCTGTGTACTACCCTCTACACTTCCCCTCACTCCAATTTAGTAGTCCTTTTGATGTCATCCACCTTAGAAGGACCTTTGGACTAAGTGAAAATGCATCAGCTCTGTGGCATGTCTGATAACTACATAGCACTATAGTAACAATACCTAGATAGGCAGGAGTTCTAATCCTAATGCTAGCAACTGTTTGGATGTGTGTGTGTGAGGATCATATCTTGTGTGGCTTATACCATTTTGATGTGTATACCATACACGACTGGTGACCACCTCCCGCTGCCATTACTTTATATAGTGTGGTAGCAGCATCTGCCTTACATGCAGCAGGTTAAACCATTGTACAGTCCTCTGTACAGATGTGTCTGGAATATCCATATGTTTGCAACCTATATGTGGTCAGAAGTGGTCTGTGTGCCTTAACAATGCCCATGTATGTGATATTATAGCCAAATAGGCCACAGTGAGTGTACTGACACATATGGCAGCATGAGGTATCATACCTGACTGAAACGTCATCCTGATACGATGTCTGCTGCCCTCACAGGTGGCCAGCCTTGTATGTGCAATACATGATTCCAGATGCTTGGCTTTACAAGTGAACTGTTCCTATTATGTGTCACATTAAAGGCTGAAAGAGATGTGGACTGACATATTGTTGTCCTAATTAGTATGTAACAGGAACACCTTGCATATTAACAGGGGTGTGTACATAATTTTTATCCACTATATACCACTAATGTGTCATACATGTCCCTAACTTAGTCTGTTTGTCCAACCCATTTTGCTGGCCTCTGTCCAGAAATCTTGGCACTGACAAGTTGTGAGGTATGCTACAGGAATGTGGAATTCATGTCAGATAGGCCCCAGTGGTGACCACTATGATGCAATACAGTTAACCTTAGCACAAGAGAACATGCACAAAAATCAATATAGCTATTACATAAAGCAATATAGCTATTACTGATGGTTATGTGCATGGTAAACTACATGGCCTTCAAATGCCTGGAGTACTGCCAGACAATAGCAGAACAATGTCATACTCACCAGCTTCGGGCTGCTGTCCCATATGCAGACCCAAGGGTCCTAGGTAGTTGTGAGAGGGAGTTATTGTCAGCAGACTCACATGTGGTCTTGGTAGAGGATGGATGCAGCATGTCTGCACATCTCCAGTACTAACCCCAGTAATACACAATGTCCTGTCCTCACCATAGATGTGCACCTCTGTGCATTAGAAAACACCTTCCACAACTGCAATCAAATCTGACACACGGATATAGATACAATACAGATACATGTATGTCTGATACATTAGTGTACTAATCCCCACTGGGCCCTTACCTGCATGCTCCTCGTCCACTGTGTGTGTGCAACCCACCTGCACAATGCTTCCCTCAGCTTCATGGCTTGTGTATTGAGCAGGTGCCCCAAGGTTGGTGAGGAGCTCCTTGGTGGGTGTCAGTGGGGGGTTGAATGGTTGGGCCCCACCTGTAACTAACTGATCCCTCGCTACAGTAGCAGCCCATTGACACACATGGCAGATGAGACTGGTGGCCCAATGCTGCACATGCTCATAGGTTCTGCTGTGCAGGCTGGAATCATTTACCCTGTGGACCACACTGTTCCAAAGGGTGGTCCTCTCATACACATCATCTGCTCTCCATCCAAATAACAGGGAATAATGTCCAATCACATACTGAGTGATGATATCAGTTTCCCCAACAGAGAATGCTGGTAGGCATGCCCTCTGCATGTTTCCTGGATATAAACAGGAAAAAGGTCACAGGACCTCATACGGTTTTCAAAGTGCACATCAACAGTGCATATTACTTGCAAATAATCCACACTACACCATAACCCTCCAAGTTATCATGGCTATAGCAGCTTGCATTACACTCCAGGCCCTGAGCTATCTTATTCCCTGCATTGTTGGACACTTGATTGCATAATCCTCTGTTCTCTATTTATTTCTGTGTAGAGGGTTGACAGTGGCCATCTTCCATGTGGATGGTGTGTGGATGGTGGCAGGTCTGTGTTTGACTGTGGTGTGTGCTGGAGCTGTGAGAACATGCCTGAGTTCATGTAGGAGGCAGACAGTGATGTTATTATGCCTCATGGAGATATGCTGTTGTTGCCATCAGTAGGCAATATGAACATACTCACCATTGCTGAGGGGAAGAGTGTTGATAATGTGCATATCCCCTGTACAACTGGGGTGGACAGGGTGGTGGTGTTCACACCTAACCTGTGTGATGCAGGTTGCCTATATCTATGGCAAGTGTGTATGAGGTGTTCTTTACCCCCAGTACAGGGTGAATTGTGTTGTTTCCTCTGCGACTTACAACATATGTGGAGACACAGTTGGAACTGTCCTTGGTGGTGTGGATATGTCTGATTTGTAGTCATAGTCAGCCTTACAGGAAGTCACCTATGAACTTATATGCTTGCTCAGATATAGGTGGACTTGCTTCCAAGTTGTTGCCTGCACCTATGTTTCCCTGTACAGCCAATGTAGCGACCTATTATGTGGTTTGTATATTGCTGTTGTCCACCAAAGGGGATTACTCTACCTTGGTGAAGGCTAGTTATACAGGTCAGGTATTGCTGAGTCCATATAGCTACAGTGGATATAAAGGGTCTATATTAGAACATCGAGGTTTAAAATCTTCGAATGTTCTAATATCAAACCCTATGGAGTGAAAGCTTAAAATATCGAAGCAACAAAAACCCAAATTCTTTCCTAGGGAAAGAATTTGGTTGTCCGTTTCTGTTGCTTTGGTATTTTCAGCACTGTGGTGGAAAGTTACGGGTCTGGATCAGGTAAGTGTGCGATTGTGTGGATGTGAGGGTTAGGGTGGGTTAGGTGAGTTTGGGTTAGGGTGCAGGTTAGGTATGTGTGCGATTGTGTGGACATGAGGGTTAGGGCTGATTAGGTGAGTTGGGGTTAGGGAGCGGGTGAGGTGAGTGTGCAATAGTGACAGACCTTAGGGTTAGGGTTTGGGTTATGGTAAGTGGATAGTTAGTGGTGTGTGTATAGTTTAGTGTAGGGTTAGTTGTAAGATCTTAGGTGTATGTGTGTGGATTGCTGTTTGTTTGGTGTGCTTGTGTTGTGTGTATGTTGTGGAACAGCGATTTTTTTCCCTAGGAAAAAAGTCACTGTTCTGACAGTTCGAGATTGTAAGCTTTCGCTTACATAGGGTCGATTAATCACCATTTGCTTCTTTCTGTGGTCGGTGATCTAATATAGACCCGATATAAAGGGTACACATCCTTGTTACAATGCTTGGTATTTGTGCAATTGGAACATGACACCACAATAACTCATTTCAAAACAATTCCCACCTGTAATGTGACCTATAGTCTGTACAATTCAATTGAAAACATAACAATCTGGTCTGGGAAACATATGGAAATAATAATCAGTACAATAGGCCAGTTGAATGAGTGTGCACACCCTTAAACTGAAATGTTGCATATATACCTCTTGAGATGGTTACACCATTCATTCATCTTGCTTTGGACTCTAACATCATGGCACAGCTCCACTTGGCAATAGTTGCTCACCTTCCTAGAAACACCTTTGATTGTATTTCAATGGAATTGTACAGGTTAGGGGTCATATTCAAGATGAGAAACATTATGAAATGATCTTTTGTGGTGTGATTGTCATACAGCACACAAATCTGTCATTCCAACAGGGGTGTGTACACTTGTGATATCCACTGTATATAGGTGTTGATATAGCTCGCAGTGGTAGGCATGGACAGAGGGTCATAACACAGTTGGACACTTCTCCGATTAATACCTGATAATCATGCCTACTCCAGTACCTATATCAGAGTCAGGGTAATGCAACAACCAGTAGCTGTACACATTTATGTCTGTTGTATGCACTGACGCTGATAACATACACATGTGCAACATGCACAACCTATGTTCCAGACTGCTTGAAACCCATGTGATTAGTTTTGTGCCTTCCAGCTGAACATATGCATACATACATGTGCTCAGTGGATACCTGGTATACATTTCTGTTCTATGTTAGCATGGCACACTGTATTTACAGTCTTGCTACTCAATCATACTTCTCAACCTGTTATAGCATTACGTCTGGACAATGGCACACATAAATGGGTGACAAAAGGTACATCAAAATCGATACTGTTTTAATATAGCTGCTCCATACATTAGTATGTTGATTGCACAGTAGGCTTTGACATCACTGTGATAACCTGGAAGATGTCCAACAGTCATAAGTAGGCTATTATGTCACAATGTCATTTCTCACAGACCTGCCAATGGTTTGACTGACATAACGCAGGTATATGTGTATGTGACTACAGATATCAGTCACAAATGTGCTTATTATCCAGCAGAACACTGTACAGTTGAATGTTATTAATTCAATATATCGCATGCAGTTCAACATACATATCTGCAACAGTACTTTACTATGCACATGTCCTATATAGGTCTCTTAGCTTTACAAGACAAATGTGTCATACTCATATTTACAGGTAACATGGATATGGACAACATCCCATTAAGTGGCCTAGCAGTGGCACAGTCACAACTGTTTGAAAGACACACCAGCCGTTGTCATATATGAGCTGTCCTTTCCCAGGGGGAGTCAGAATCCTGAGCTGTGATCCTACCTCACAACGTCTCAGAGCATCATATCTGGACAGAGCCTAGAATGATGGGGGGATAAATAGGGACAGACTTTAAATATTCCTGTTACAAACATAGGAAGTTTGTAGAATGATACATTTTGCATTACCATGAATATTCTTAAGGATGTGGAGTCTTAAACTCGAGTGTTTGTCATTACTTGATTACTTCAATCCTCAGCTATTTGTTATGAAATACAGATTTCAGGAGGAACAGACAACAAACTGGGATGGAAAAATCTGTACATTTTGTGAAGATCTGTACAGTTGAGAGGTATGTGATCTCTCCCATTGCAGAGAGGGTCAGATGCTATGGCCATAGCAGCTGTTCAGGAGGACATTAGTACAGCAAGTCTTGTTGGGAAATATATTCCTCCAAATCATATTTCCCATTATCACAGACCAAGTACTACATTCAATTACATGTGTACATGCTCCACTTACCTTTTTTTCTTTCTTCTCTTTTCCAGTTTATGCTTTATTTGTTTTCTCTCTCTCTCTCTCTCTCTCTCTCTCTCTCTGCACTGCAGGGATAGAACTGGCTTGAATAGGTGGCAGCATGGCTATTGTAGGTGATGCTCATGACCAGATGATGGCCTGTACACGTATTGAGGTTCCCCACTTGCTAATTGCATGCATAGCAGCTGTGTAGTTCTTCAAATGGCCTATGTCATGGTAACACACTCCCATAATTGAGTACTCCATGTGGGTGTTGGCCCTTTTCCTTACTTATAAAGAAGACATCCTGAAGTTGTGTGAGCTACTACCTCTTACACAAGACTTGTGGAGACAAGCCAACTAAATGGTGGAGAATGTTCAAGACTTAGGGCCAGAATGTGAGCATTGCTGTTATATGTTTAGAATACTGCTAGTTTAACAGGGCTTGTTTGCACATGTTACCTATGCATGGGTTTCAGTCTGACAAAGTTCGGTCTCAGCATAGCTCTCAACTGTAGGGCCATCCAAATAATGGCCACAGGTTAGCCTGTTATGTTTGGTCTGCTCCCCAGACAGGTGTTGTCCTTGGCAAATCAGTAGCATACTCTGGTGATTGCATTATGTAAATGGTAAAATCCATTTGGTTTTCTGACTTTATATCCCTCAGAAAATATATGTTACAACAAACCCTGTAACACCAGCAGCATTCTCAGTGTATACCTGCAATATTTCAAGTATGTCCATGTATTTGGGCCTCTGTCCACCAATTATGTCAGGCTTTGTCCAGATGTCATACAGTAGGAGGTTGATGGGTATACTGGTCCATCATTCTTTAGTGCTGTCATTCCTGCTGAGTGAAAAGGCTGGAAAACATGTTGAAGTATGTATATTCAAGAGGTTGGTGTATAGAGAATGCTCTTGGATGCTCTTGTAACATATTTTATGCGGGGGACAGTAACACATTTTTTAAAACTAGGCTGCTAAAACTTGTGAGACATATTACTGAAAAGAAATATGACAGTTCTATTGCCGTACATTTGAATAAATCCCACCATGGGGACAGTAGCGGTTTCCAAGGAACTGTTTTTGAAAAAGTCTGTTCCTCAGTTTGATGAAACATTCATAAAAGGACAATTGTCATGTACAGACTCAATGTAATAATATTAATTGTGATACTTTATCCTGTATGGGGTTTAAATGAAGAGTGTAATTGGAGGCTGTGTATTTAATTATGTAATTAGGTGTTAATTGCTTCTTGTGATTAAGGCATGTATTTCTGGCAATGTTTTACTCCTTGAAGGCTTTTGCCAAGACAGCAGAGTATAATAAACATGTGTGAATTACTGTCTGGTTGTATTTTTCTTTGCTATGTTCAGACATTTTAGTTGTTTTGCTAAGAGGTTGTTGTCTGTCTGGCCAGTGTTGTGTGACCTATCATGATTCTGTAGCAGAGTACTGTTCACTTATTTATTTGGACTGTTGGGGGGGGGGGGGCAGATGTGAGTGTCATGTCTGCTTTTGCATCAAACTGTGCATGCTGTCCCAGTCATGGGTGGTCTATCAGCAGCATATGTTTGCATGGGCATTTTGTGACATGTATGTATGTATATATATATATATATATATATATATATATATATATATATATATATATATATATATATATATATATATATATATATATATATATATATATATATATATATATATATATATATTTATATATATATTTATATATATATATATATTGTTTCATAGGTAAGTACTAGGCTATCTGCCCGAGGGCATCTATAGGCTTAGCCAGAATGTATTGGCTTTTGCCACCCCCTTACATTAGTTCCCTGTGCCTCTGTCCAGCAGACCCATTAGTTCCCTGTGCCTCTTTTCAGCAGAGCCGCTGCAGTGATCCCTGGGGTAAATTTTCTGTTTCCCATCCACTCGTCAAGGTTTCTCTTGAAGAGTGTTAGTGAGGGGCTCTGCCTAATGTAGATTGGAATCCTGTTCCAAAGCATGGGCAGTCTCTGGGACAGAAATCTCTCCCTCCAGCACGTCCTATTTATTGTTGTGGTGAGGTTTAGATTCCTAGAGTGTGTGGCTCTTGGGAATTTTTTTTTTTAGGTGGAGCATGTCCATCAATTGTGGGTTGGACATGGCCTTGTATGCCAGGCAGAGATCACCTCTGAGTAAGCAGTATGCAACCGAGTACAGCTGGAGTTTCTTCAGTCAGGCTGCATAGGGCATCTGTTCGAGGTCAGTAATCCTCTTGGTGAGGTACTTCTGTGGTCTTTCCAGCTGTTGCAGGTGTCTTTTAAGGTACATCCCAAATGGGGCGTTGTACTGTATGATGGGTCTGATGAGTGATGAGTAGAGGGGCAAAATAACCTCCTTTGTTCTAGATGTGAACCCTTTTGTAATTAGCTGGGCCACATAGAAGGATTTTCTAACCACCTTGACAATATGATTATCAAAGGAGAGATTACTATCTACTTGTGTCCCCAGATCCCTTATTACATTTTCTGTATTTAGGGGACTACCACATATGTGGTAGTTCGTGGGTCCTTTGTTTTTTCCAAAGGGGATGACTATGCACTTTTTGGCATTTAGCTTGATGCCATGATTTTGACACCAGGTATCCATCTCAGTGAGACCTTTCTGGAGGATGTCTTTCTGGAGAGTCAATTATGGCCCCCAGTTTGTAGTCGTCTGCGAACTTTGTCAGCCATAGTCCTCCTGTGCTTGCTGTACCTCTGAGAAGTATATACTGAACAAGAGGGGTCCCAGGACTGAGCCCTGGGGAACACCACTTGTAACCAGTTTAGAGTTGGACCTAGAGCCTGTAATTCTCAAAATGTGGGCTCTGTCAGTGAACCAACTGGCAATCCATCTTGTGATGTAGGGGTTTATGTTCAGGCTGGTGAGCTTGTCTATAATACCAGAATGGAGAATTGTGTTGAAAGCCTTTGCAAGGTCTAGGTAGGCTGAGTGGACCTCTTTACCCTCATCTAAAGCCTTGGTAACTTTCTCAAAGAAGTCCACCAGGTTTAAGAGGCATGATCTGCCCTTAACAAAGCTAAACTGGGTAGGGTCCAGTGTTTGAAAATTCCCAATGTCTCTGTTAATGAGTTCTATGATGATGTGCTCCATAGCCTTGCAGACCATGCTAGTCAGGCTTATAAGGCGATAGTTCCTGGGGTCTATTGTGGCTCCACCTTTGTGGAGCGGAAAAACTGTAGCTGTGTGCCACTCTATGGGTACATAGCCTGTAGAGAGGCTGAGTTTGAACAGTGTGTTTAGGTGAGGGGTCAGTTCATTTTGGAGCTTGTGTAAGACACAGCCTGGGACACCGTTCGGTCCCATTGAAGCTGTATTTTTGGCTTTGAATAGGGCTGTTTTAACCTGTGTGTCAGTGATTGCTGGGGCTCTACATTCTTCTGGTATGGTTATGGGCGCTTTAGGGGGTGAGGGGGGGATGAAGTTTGCACTAAACCTGTCTGCCAGAATGTTGGCAATATCAGTAGGTTCAGTGTATTTTGTGCCATTCTGCACTAACTCAGAGCAGATCCGAGAGTTTCCACTTAGGTTCTTGACATAGCTAAAGAACGTTTTATGGTTATCTTTGGAGTCCTTGGCAATTTTTCTTTCGAAGCTAGCCTTAGATGATTTTACGAGGGATCATAGTTTCTTGCTGATACTGATCAGGGATGTCTTTCCTTCTTGGGATTTTACTCTTTTCTGTACTAGTTTCCTCCTTCTATTGTATAGCTTGTTTAAGGCAGATGTATATGTACACATTTGTGTATACACACCCATACACACACACATATATATATATATATATATATATATATATATATATATATATATATATATATATCTATAGGTCTACTTTACATGGTCGACTTTTCACAAAGTCGACTTTCATATGACCAAGACCACATGTTCCACTTTCGCAAAGCCGACCATGTAAAATAAACACAAAAAAAATAACGAACACATACCTTAAAACTGTTAGCAGGGGGAAAGCCCCCCCTGCACCCTCATGGGGGACTCCACCCCCCACACCCCCCGTAACTTAAAAATACCAACTCCGAGATTGCACTACAGTACGGAGACAGTGGTTCCCCATGGTTGGCTTTTCAAAAGTCGATCATATGGTCTCGGCCATATGAAAGTCAACTTTGTGAAAAATCAACCATATAAAGTAGACCCATATATATATATATATATATATATATATATATATATATATATATATATATATTGTTGTACACATGTATGGATCTCCATACATATCTCTCTCTATGTATGTTTCTATTTATATATATATATTTATAGATGCCAATCCTTCCTAATTGCACAGTGTCTCTTCCCTATTGTAAACTGGCTGTAAAGAACAGTATGTTTGAGAAAACATCCTAAACCCATACAGCTGAGGTGGCTTACTGGTAAGTTGCTTTGACTATGGTGTTCAGGGTCCTGGGTACAAGACTTGCAAGGCCTGTTTATTTTCTTGCTAGGCAGAACAAGGACTGTTGGATACAGAGTGATTAAGGCAGTATTGAGCAGCTTTAAGCATGTTTGTGGGGTTTGCATGACTCTAAGCTGTGCTAACGTATGGTTAAATGAATAGGCACTTACACCATGTAGGCTTCACTTACCAGTGCACAAATCTGCTTAGCATTTACATTTAAGCAATGCTGAAACCTGCTAAGCATATCTCAGCCCTGGTAACCAGTGATAACATTCCAGTCTGATAAAATAGCACGGTAATGACATATTTGATAAGTGTAGTTAATTTGCTGTACATAACATGCTTCTAAGTGCTGTCATTACAGTAGCAAGGGGTGTGACTATACTGTATGGGACACCTGAGTATACATCTGTAGTTCACAGTCTTTTCTCTATGTATTTGTTTCATACATGGGTAGTCTGCCAGGTTATATGCAGTCACACTGGCATGTTACACCAGCTACAGAGCACTGTTGATAAAAATAGTTTAAAACATATATTGTATCATTATGTTACTACTTTTAACAGTTATTTTCCAGGTAAGAGTAGATTGCAGATTGTAGTACTAGAACCATACAACCCTGCATACAAAGCTGGGACTCTGAGTACTGACTATCTTGTTCTTGGTGTTTGAGCTGTATGGGTTTATGTATCTCCTATTGGATATTAATCTGATATGTTGATATTAAGTGTAGACTACAATGATTTTTGGACATATCACTGAGGGCTGCTGTCATGTTATAATGGCATACCTTACAGTTTCAGATGTCTATCTTTCAAAAGATTCATCCTAATGCATAACCTGTTGGCTTTCTACTTTCTTTCTGTCCTCTGTGCAGACATGCAGATGTCAGGTATTGCTGAGGCCATACAACTATGTAGGTGCCCACACTGAATTGTGCTGTGGCCCTGGACACTGCTGCTAGTTCTGACACATGGTTCTTTCCTTAATGTGGGCTTTGCCCCTTTTCCTTGCCTGTGTGAGGGACATTACAGAGGTGGTGGCCTACATTATATAGACAGAGAGACCATTGAAAAGAAGAATGTATGAACACTTGCATGAGATCTCCCAGAAAAAAGATACAAATGCCTTATTTAGACACAAGAAAGACAGTAAAAATTGTATTTTCAAGTTCTCTGTACTTGAACAAGTGAAACCAGATATAAGGAGTGGACTGTGGGAAGCCCTTTTAGAATACAAAGAACTATACTGGCAGCTTAGGCTGAATTCAATTTAAAAAAGGGACTGAATGATCATGTTAGTATCAACAGTGTCTTTAGATTAAGGGCAGCTAAACTTTAGAAAAGGAAAGAGTATATGCATTCATTTTGTTTGTTATTGTTTTAAAACAAGGATTCATGACATCATGTATTTTATTATGGCAGCTAGAATATGTGTATTCATTTTGGTTGCTACTGTTTTAACACAAGAGTTTACTACAGCTTATATTTCACTGTGGCTTTAAATAATGCAGGGGAATGAATTTATTTAATTAATTATGCATGAGATGTTACTATCGGCTGACAATTTTTGAATTTGTTTAGAAGTGGTTGATTGATTTTATTCCATGTTTTGATGAAGCTTAGGAAAGATCTGAGTGAAAGCACTTAATTTCTTGTGGAATTGTTTGTGCTGTGGTATTTTAACAGTTTTCTCATATATCCTGGACTATTAAAAAAGGTTTGGAGCCAGAACTTCTTCTGGAATTGTTTGTGCTGTGATATTTCAACAGTTATTTCATATATCCTGGACTATACAAAAGGTTTGGAGCCTGCTATGATGTTTTTGTTCAACAGTTTACCTTTTGGTGTTTTTTTCTGCTTCTTGGTTGTTTTACATCATGTCAGAGTCTCCAGAACCTGTTTTGTTATCTGGAGGAATTATTGACAATTCCTTGGTGAATTTGGACAAACCGGTCACTCGGACTGAGTTTCAGAGGTTGCAGGACCTGGTGGAATGGATTGGGGCAAACCAGCCAATCCAGAAAAACTTTGTTAATAGCAGTCTGCCAGGGAACCAACATCAGTTTCAGACAGAGAATAACCACCAACTACAAGGCGCGAATGTGACATCTGCAAGTGTGACCAATGGCAGACCTGGGCTGAACAGCCAAGAAAATAGAGGGACAGCAACTTCTTTTACCTTTAATACTCAAAGGGAGCATTGTACTGGTAGACTTAATTATTTAAACAGCAATAACAGTGATTTTGTTTTCTTGGCATGGGCTGGTGAGCAACCCAGTGCCGAAACATACACGGACACATTATTGACTTTTAAAAACAAATTAATGCAACTTAAGGGGTTGCAAATGGAGATAGATTATCTAAATGAGTGTATAAATGTACAAAGAGCACCTAAAGGGCTGAGAATTATAAAATATCTGAACAATGTTGATGTTAACAGTATTTATCACAAAGATAATACTGAAAAATAATTTCATGTGTTTTGCAGGGGAATATTATAAACAAGAGAAAGAAAAAAAAAATATATATATATATATACATATTTTATATATATATATATATATATATATATATATGCATGTATGTGTATATATATATATATATATATATATATATATATATGGTTCCCATTCAGAAGCCTGAAACATCATAAGCCTGAAAATCAAAATCCTGAAACCAAAAGCCTGAAAATTCAGAATCCTGAAAACTCAAAATCCTGAAAGACCAAAATCCTGAAAGACCAAAATCCTGAAACTCAAAATCCTGAAAACACAAAATAGACATACTGATGTCATTGTGGCTTTGCTATTGTTAGCCCTGTGGTGTTAGGTCATGCGTTGGGGTCAGGTAAGTGTGCGGTTGGTTTTATTTTAGGGTTAGGGCGGTTTAAGTGAGTTAGGGTTAGGGCGCAGGTTAGGCATGTATGCAATAGAGACAAATATTGGGGTTAGGGGCGGTTTAAGTGAGTTAGGGTTAGGCGCGGGTCAGGTGAGTGTGCGATAGTGACGGACCTTAGGGTTAGGGTTAGGGTCAGGGTCAGTTGGTAGATATTAGTGTCTTTATAGTGACATATTAGCATTATTTGTGTTTTCAGGATTTTGAGTTTCAGGATTTTGGTCTTTCAGGATTTTGGTCTTTCAGGATTTTGAGTTTTCAGGATTCTGAATTTTCAGGCTTTTGGTTTCAGGATTTTGATTTTCAGGCTTATGATGTTTCAGGCTTCTGAATGGGAACCATATATATATATATATAAATATATATATATATATATATATATATATATATAGATATATAGATATATATATTTAGATATATATATATATATATATATATATATATATATATATATATATATATATATATATATATACATATATATATATATATATATATATATATATATATATATATATATAAATATATATATACATGTATGTATATATGTATATATATATATATATATATATATATATATATATATATATATATATATATATATATATATATCTATATATATATATATATATATATATATATATATATATATATATATATACATGGATCCCTATCACAACACCGACGCATACAAACCCGACACTCAAAACACGACACCAAAACACCAAAAGCACAATGTATATATATATATATATATATATATATATATATATATATATATATATATATATATATATACATACATGTATATATGTATATATATATATATATATATATATATATATATATATATATATATATATATATATATATATATATATATATATATATATAGATATATATATATAGAGATATGTATATATATATAGATATATAGATATATGTATTTACATATGTATATACATATATATTCAGATATGTGTATATATTTATATAAACTGATATTGATAAAATTTGTTTTACGTACATACTAAGATATTTATATATATGTATGTATAGATTTAATTTTTATATACATTATATATATATATATATATATTTATATATATATATATATATATATATATATATATATATATATATATATACATATATATATATATATACATATATGTTGTTGTGTATTTCGGCTTTTCCTGGTTAGGGCTCGCCACAGCGGAACTCCGGTCTGCTAATGATTGGCAGTAGATTTTTACGTGCCGAGTTGCCAACCATAACGCACAACCTTCAATGAAGGTACGCCTATTCACGCATGTCTTCACACAGAAGACGATCTAGCTGAGAATCGAACAGGACAACGTCTTATTGTGAGGTGACAATGCTACCGCAGCACCACCACCACAGTGTTATATGAAGATAAATAAAATACAGTTTTCAGGATAAAGTGCCTCACTGACAATGAAGAGTAAAATCCAAAGAAAAGGTCCAGAGGCAACACCATAAAAAGCGAAGGAGACTTTATTGATATCTAGCTAAGACAATGTACAAATGAGTGAGCCCTTTTGCATTCTACAGAATCCTTCTTCAGGCTTCATAAAATTTTCTCTCTGTGACCATCTGTTAAATACATTCTGGTATCACATTCATTATTTGTTGGCCAATCTCCAATTGATTAATGTTCAAAAAATACAGCTCATTACATAAATCACATAAATTAAAACTTAAAATGACATTATGCTTTCATGCATGAAGGCATATGATAGTATATACATTCACAAAAACAACTAGATAAAATATAGAGTATTGTATAAAAACTATCATTCAATGGTAATATATGGTTTAAAAACATAAATTGTCCTAAAAACTAGCTACGTAAAACTGTGGAACTCAAGTGAAAACTATGTTGATGTGGTGTTTAAATTCTTGGATGATGTGTATTACTAGATATGGCGATATATAAATATTAAAATATATATATATGTTAGATGCTGTCCTGACATTTGCTAAAATGATGCTGAAGTAGTCAAAAAATGTTGAAATAGTGATATCATTGGTGTAATGATATCTAAAGACAGTTTAAAATTAACTTATGTGCAAAACAATATGTGTATACATCGCATGTGTCATAGATTATTACTAGGCTAACTGCACTCATGGACCACTTTTTAAGAATAGCCAATTACCCCCTGTGAGAATCAAACCATATGCCTTGTGTTTCTAAGGTAACCACCTTAACCATTACACCACCCTCCCTTTTGTGCAAAGTGGCTTTGTGCATTCTTATGTGCACAAGTATATGACAACATTAAAAAAATATATAATATATATATTTATATATATATATATATATACTTAAAAATACTTAAAAAGCTATATATATATATATATATATATATATATATATATATATATATATATATATATATATATATATATATATATATATATATATATATATATATATAGTTAAAAAGATAGATAATGTGTACAGGGAAAAGTAGTATTAATATAAAAACCACAATGGTGAATATATTTAGACATCACAGCTGTATATTCAATGTGTGTATGGTCTATCTTTTAGGAAATGTTTTAAAGACACTTTCTCATTCAACCCATGTCCTTTGTCTGCCTGTAGTTTCAAGATCCATTTATTTTCTTATTTTTCTGTGTGATTCTTAATGTTGTTCCAGGCACACACGGCTTTAGGATAGTCCATCAGCAATGAAATAGCAAAGGTGATGAAATGAATAGTAGAGTGTTCCAACTGAAATAATAATAAAACACTTTAATAGTAAGTGCTTTCATAGTTTCCAAAACAACTGCTTCATCAGTGTACAAAATTACAAGTAACAGACATTTTAAATACCAATGGTAAGCCAATCGCCATTCAAATGCAACAATGTCTCATTACTACTTAAAGATACAAGACATAAAATAGTGCTATTCTGCATAAATTAATGTTTAAGAGGTCTCATCTTCAAAAAAGGTTTCAGCGACACTTTGGTATTCAGACCAGGATGTTTATCTGCTTTAAAAATAGAATCCATTTTTGCTCATTAGCTTCTGTGATGGACTTTATGTCTTCACCTCTAATGTTTATATTTATAGTTTCTAGCACAAAAAATTTAAAAACATGATTTATTCTATTTTCGGTTACATGTTGTGCTATGGCATTCTCTTTTTTGCCATTCCTTACATCGCTGTAGTGCTCTAAAATTCTCTCTTTTAGTGTCCGATTGGTTTTGCCAATATAATATACATTACATATCATGCAAAAACCAAAATAAACAAGATGGTTGTCATGCAGTCTGCATAAAAAACAAACACAATTCTGATATTCAACTCTGTGTTTACAACATGTACCACTGTAGATATATTTACATGCCATACAGCGCATGCAGGCATATGTGCCCAATCTATCTGATTTTGATCGATTTCTAGCTTGATTACTTCTATAACACAACTGGTTCTTGAGGGATCTACTACTTCTAAAAGAAAAACTAGGATGTTCCAAGATTTCAGTTTTAAGTTCATCAGTAGTAGTCAAAATACCCCAATTCCTTTCTAATTATGTCACAGTAAGTACGTATATCACTAGAATAGGGTAGAGTCATTCTAGTATAATTGTTTATCTGAGCGTCTTCACTCTCCAGTGCTCTATCATTATTGATAGCAGAATTGGCACTATTTATACTGAAATGTGGTTTACATCTATCATTTCTATGAGTCCAGGCATTATCAATACATTTATCAATATCACCCTCAGAATATCCCCTAGCAAAGAACTCATATTTAAGCTCTGTTAAGGCTACAGATAACTCAGGGTCCTTATTGTGTAGCCGCATAATTCTAAATACCTGTCCCTTTAAAACATTATTCTTAACATGCTTAGGTGCATGATTTTATTATGTAGTAGATTATTATTTCTCATTGGTTTCTTATAGACACCAGTCACAATTTCATGTAGTACATTTCTATTAACTTTCACATCCAAAAACTCAAATTCTGTACTGGAGTATTTAACAGTAAATTTCAAAAACTCACTAGTAGTGTGTAGAAAGGAGATAAACTCCTTCAGCCTAGTTTCCGTGTCATTCCACAATAAAAAAATATCATCTACAAAATGACAGTACCAAATTATAGAATTTTTATATTCATTATTTTGGAGAACATATGTTGTCTCCCACTGTACCAATGAAAGGTTTGCGTAGCTATTGGCACAGGGTGTGCACATAGCCACGCCAACCTTCTGAAGAAAAAAATTCATCTCTAAAAACAAACACATTATTTTCTAGAATGATTTCTAATAAAGCACATATCAGTCTAATCTTATCAGTACATACATTTTTCAGTCTTAGAAAGGACTAATATTTTCTTTTCTCCAAATATTTGGTATTACTGTAAATAGCAACTCTAAGGAGAAGGTAACCTCACACAACACAATTCCAGTATCACATAGTCCCACCACAACAGCGAACCAAACACATAAAAACACAAAAACATACTCAGAGGCTCTAAATAAAAATCTACATAAGAAACAGAGACCTCCAAAGCAGACATCCAAGCAAACGCTACCCCAAAACAAAACACGTACAACACATAGCACACAAAGTCAGTGTGCCAAGCAGTCACAGCCCTTAAGGCTGAATAACACACCTGATTATCTTGTAATAGGTGACTCTATTGTCAGACACACTGACGTCCCGCTCACCAGGCTGAATAAAGAGAAGGTCACAGTGAGCTGCCTGTCGGGTGCTAGGATCCGCCACATAATGCAAGCACTCAGGTCACTCCAAAGCAAATACAAATATGACTCAGTCATTGTATATGCTGGCGTGAATGACCTGAGACGTACCTCCCTCGACTACATGAAAAGAGACATAGAGGAGCTCTCTGATCATGTAGCCCAGGCCGGTATGACCCTGACCTTGAGCAGCATCTTACCCTCACCTAGAATGATGCCACAGTATAAAGACAAAATGATCGATTTTAACAATTGGCTAAAATTTTGGTGTCATTCAAAGGGGATCCAGTGTCTGTCAGCCTGGGATGACATGCTCGACAAGCCACGTTGCTTCGCTAGGGACGGCTTGCACCTGTCACCCCTGGGCTTTCGGATATTGGCAAAGGCTCTTGCCACCCCCATAGTGCCTTTTTAAGCAAGGCTCAAAAGTCAAACCCACCTCCATAGACAGCACAAGGAACAAGAAACTAAGGGTAATGCTGCTAAACGCCAGAAGTCTTAACCTCAAGATGCATACACTCGAAGCTCTCCTCAGTATGGAGAACATCAATATCTGTGCAGTGACAGAAACCTGATTCTAGGCTCCAGAGAGCACCCCAGCACTACCAGGTTATACCTCGTATCATGCTTTTCGGCCCCAAAACCCAGACCGAACCACAAAAGGAGGGGGAGTTTCCATATTTATCAAGGATATCCACACCTCCAGGTTAGTGGCATTGCACGAAGTATCGGAGACCATCCATGTGCAACTGACAGTGGGCAAGACTGCTTTTCAGTTTATAGCATCCTACAGACCACCCTCTCAAAGTCAGGAATCCCACTCAGCTTTCCTGAAAACATTGGAGAACATGAAGATCTCTCCAAACACCATTATATTGGGTGACTTCAACTACCCAAACATAGACTGGGAGCATTACTCAAGCCCCAGCACCTTAGCCCAAAGGTTCCTGGAATTTATAAACTCAAATGCTATGGAACAACTAGTCACCACTCCCACAAGAGGGGAAAACATACTAGACCTGATCATTACCAACATGGGGACTCTATGCTCCATACCAGAAGTATATTCCTCATTGGTAAGATCAGACCATAAATTAATTTCACTGGATATCCACATCCCGACCCCACCCCCAGCCCAGAAAACCACAGTGAAAAACTTCTCAAAAGTGAACTTCACACTTCTCAAAACCAAAGTGGAATCCTTCAAGGCCTCAGGGTCAGTGGAAACTACGGCCCAAACTGCAGAATCCTATATAAACGCATTCTACGGACATCTCCAGGAATGCATGGATCATGCTATCCCAAACAAAATCAAGACCCAATCATCCAAAGGCAGGCATCCAGTCTGGTGGACCCCAGCCATAAATAAACTGTACAACAGAAGGAGGAAGCTACTACATGATAGAGCAAAATCCCTAAAAGGGAAGGCATCTCTGATCAGTACTAGCAAAAAATTACGATCCCTCATAAAATCCTCCAAGGCCAGCTTCGAGAGAAAAATTGCACAGAACACTAAAGACAATCATAAGGCTTTTTTCAGTTATGTTAGGAACCTGGACTGCAACTCCCAGACTTGTTCTGAGTTGATTCTAAGCGACAAAAAATACACTGAACCCACAGACATCACTAATATCCTGGCAGACAGGTTCAGTGCAAACTTCTCTACCCCCTCCCCCCCCAAAAGAGCAAGTATCTATCCCGGCAGAGTGCAGCCTCCCAAACATCTCGGAGGCTCAAGTGAAGGCCGCCCTCTCCAAAGCAAAAAACACTGCTTCCATGGGACCAGATGGCGTCCTGGGTTACATCCTACATGAACTCCAAGAAGAACTAATCCCTCAAGTAAAACTGCTGTACAATCTCAGCCTCACTACAGGATATGTGCCCAAAGAATGGCGTACAGCAACAGTGGTCCCACTCCACAAAGGTGGCGCCTCTGCGGACCCTGGAAACTATCACCCCATAAGCCTGACTAGCCTAGTCTGCAAGGCTATGGAAAGGATCATCATGGAACTCATAAACAAAGACATTGGGGACCTACAGACACTTGATCCTACCCAATTTGGCTTCATCAAGGGCAGATCCTGCCTTTTGAACCTGGTCAACTTCTTTGAAACAGTCACCAAGGCCATAGATGAAGGGAAGGTAGTCCACACAGCCTATCTGGACCTCGCAAAGGCAATTGACACAATACCCCACTTGGGCATCATAGATAAGCTATCCAGTCTAAATATAACCCCCTATGTCACAAGATGGGTCACAAACTGGCTCAAAGACAGAACCCACAGAGTCAGAGTTGCTGGAGCCATGTCAGACTGGAAACCGGTCACAAGTGGTGTCCTACAAGGTTCTGTCCTGGGACCTCTCTTGTTCGGTATTTACTTTTCTGAGGTACAGGCCAACGTGGGAGTTTGCAGATGACTGCAAACTGGGCACCATAATCGACTCTCCAGCTGACACAAACATCCTTCAAAAAGGTCTCGCAGAGACGGATAACTGGTGCTAGAGCCATGGTCTAAAGCTAAATGCCAAAAAGTGTATAGTCATACCCTTTGGCAAAAACAATGTGCCCACAAATTACCACATAGGTGGTAACCCATTAAGTACAGAGAAAGTAATTAGGGATCTGGGGACCCAAGTTGATAGCAATCTCTCCTTTGACAACCACATTGCCAAAGTGGTTAGAAAGACCTTCTACATAGCCCACCTCATGAAAGGATTCACATCTAGATCAAGAGAGGTAATTGTGCCCCTTTATTCATCCCTCATCAGGCCCATCATAGAATACAATGCCCCCTTTGGGATGTACCTTACCCGACACCTGCAGCAATTATAAAGACCCCAAAAGTACCTCACCAGGAGGATCAAGGGACTCAAACAGATGCCATATGCTGCTCGGTTAAAAAAACTCCAGCTCTACTCAGTTGCATACTGCCTACATCGAGGCGATCTATGCCTGACATATAAAGCTATGTCCAACCCAGAATTAATGGACATGCTCCACCTCAGTAAATCTAAATCCCTTAGAGCCACGCGCTCAAGGGACTTGAACCTCAGCACAGAAATAAATAGAACATGCTGGAGGGACAGATTCATAACCCTGAGGCTCCCTTCGCTCTGGAATAGAATTCCAATTCATGTTAGGCAGAGCACCTCACTGACTCTCTTCAAGAAGAATCTTGATGAGTGGATGGGGGATCGTAGGTTTGTCCCGGGGATTACTTCCGTGTCACTATTAGACAGAGGCACAGTAAACTAAACTTTAAAAAGGGCACAGTATACTCAAATCAAGGGGTGGCATAAGCCAAACACAATCGGGCTAGGCTTATAAATGCCCCAGGGCAGATAGCCTAGTATGAACCTATGAACCTATGAACCTATATCTAGAGTCACAAAGGTTTACGCATCATTAGAAGCGCCTAACTTCACATACAGATTTTGTAGGAACATTTTTGTATCTGTTAGCACAGTTTCACAATCAGCCAATAAGGAATGTAAATTACTCTCAACATATATAGATAGGGGTTCAGTCACTCAGCCCCTGCTGGAGACAGTCGGTCTCATATGTGGCATCGTGGGATGCTTATGCACTTTAGGGAGCCCATATACGCTAGCTACCATTGGATTCTCTACATTCAAATATTTAAATAATGATTCTGAGATAATTCCAGTTATCAAAAGATCAAAAATTAAAAATGCAACTCTGTCTATAATGCCCTCGACAGCATTAGGACCAATATGTACATATGTGTTCTCTTTATCCAGCAAGATCCTCATTTGCTGAAGATACATTTCTTTATCATGGACCACCACCCCACCACCTTTATCAGCTGGTTTTATTTCTATACATGTTAATTCTTTAAGTCCCTGTAGAGCCTGATTTCCTTCATAAGACATATTATAGCATTTAGACTTCGTACCACGAAAGAACTCTTTCCTAATCTGTTCCTCACGTAGTGCAACAAACGTATCAATAACTGGGTGTGGAGGGGGACTATACATACTTGGTTTTTTAAAAACCTCAACGTTAGCTGTATTATTTTTAAAAATAGTTTGCAGCATTAATTTCCTGCCAAACAAATTTAATTCCTTTAAAACTTCTGCCAAATTTGCTTTCTGCGAAGGTATAAAGCTCAAACCTCTAGCTAACAGTGAGATGTGTGCATCTGTTAATGAAAAAGAGGAAATGATAATCACTGTACCTGGTTGTGGCATTTCCAGCCCTTCTCTCTGTTTATTGGATCTATCACACTGTTGAGTCTCTGTATTCTCCCTTTCCTGCCATGACTCCTCGATTGTTCTTTGATGGGTAGTGGTTTCTTCAATAAAAGAACATTATCGTATATTAGTGAGTCCACTGGCAAAACAGTCGGATCAGTCTTAGGTCTCACTACATTTTCACTTGAATTACGAGTCTCATGCATAACGCTTTGTTGCAATGACGTCGATGCATGCTCGTCCTGTTGATACCATTGTTCATTAATAGTAGGCGTTGCTGTCTCATTCAAATTAGATGATACGTCAGATGTAGCAATTATAGACATCTGGCTGGCCCCATTTAGATTATTAGGAGTATCAATATTAACTTCATGCACCACTCCAGATGATGTAGACCCATTGGGTATAGTATTATTCATCTCTCTAGGCCATGAGAAAACAGCACCCTTGTGGAAATCTGCCAGATCTCTCTGAAGTTTATGAATTTTCATCGCCTGAAGTCGTTTCTCATATGTACTAATATTTTCATACAACAAATCCATCTTGTCACAGATAACATCTGTAGAGAAGGAATCATAAATACTATTTTGCAAACATGTAATGCCCTTCAATACTTCTTCTTCTTGTGGTTTAAAAAAGTTAATTAAAAGATGCATACATTAGGCACTCAGTTTAAGGTTCAAAACCTGCCATTGACGTAGCAATTCTGGATATGCATGTTCATAGCTAGGCATATTCAGTACCCTCAAGTTTCTAGGTGCGATCACATGTTTTAATGAAGCTTCAAGGTGAAAACACTGCCGTTGTAGGTGCTTAAATTTATACATATTGTCTTCTAACACCTTGTATTTATTCTGAAAATTCACATATTGATTACTATCAGTTACTCTAGAGGCTGTCTGTTGAATGAAATCAGTTTGCAAAAGAGGGTTATTCTCGAGTTCAAGCATCTTATTTAAATGTTGGTTCTTACTTATTAAATTAGTACCTTCATTCAGCAAATTCTGTGACGGTCCATTTAATAATGGATTCCCTTCAGCCATGTTCCGTAATAGAAAAGAAAAGTATGCAGCAGGAAAAACTCCAGAAAAATGGAATAAAGTGACTGGAAAAACAAATGACTTCTAAAAAATATATAATGTTCCAGGCACACACGGCTTTAGGATAGTCCAGCAACAATGAAATAGTAAAGGTGATGAAATAAATAGTAGAGTGCTCCAACAAAAATAAGAATAAAGCACTTTAATAGTAAGCACTTTCACAGTTTTCAAAACAACTGTTTCATCAGACTACAAAATTACAAGTAACAGATGGTTTAAATACCAATGGTAAGCCAATTGCCATTCAAATGAAACAATGTCTCATTACTACTTAAAGATACAAGACATAAAATAGTGCTATTCAGCATAAATTAATGTTTAAGAGGTCTCATCTTCAAAAAAGGTTCCAGAGACACTTTGGTATTCAGACTAGGATGTTTATCTGCCTTAAAAAATATAATCAATTTTTGCTCATTAGCTTCTGTGATGGACTTTATGTCTCCACCTCTAATGTTTATATTTATAGTTTCTAGCACAAAAAATTTAAAAACATGATTTATTCTATTTTCGGTTATATGTTGTGCTATGGCATTCTCTTTTCTGCCATTCCTTACATCGCTGTAGTGCTCTATATTTTTCTCTTTTAGTGTCTGATTGGTTTTGCCAATATAATATATATTACATACCATGAAAAAAACAAAATAAACAAGATTGGTTGTCATGCAGTCTGCATAAAAATCAAACACAATTCTGATATTAAACTCCATATGCTTACATGTACCACTGTAGATATATTTACATGCCATACAGCACCTGCAGGCATATGTGCCCAATCTATGTGATTTTGGTCGATTATTAACCTGATTACTTCTGTAACACAACTGGTTCTTGAGGGATCTACTATTTCTAAAAGAAAAACTAGGATGTTCCAAAATTTCAGTTTTAAGTTCATCAGTAGTAGTCAAAATACCCCAATTCCTTCTAATTATGTCACAGTAAGTACTTATATCACTAGAATAGGGTGGTGTCATTCTTGTATAATTGTTTATCTGAGCATCTTCTCTCTCCAGTGCTCTATCATTATTGATAGCAGAACTGGCACTATTTATACTGAAATGTGGTTTACATCTATCATTTCTATGAGTCCAGGCATTATCAATACATTTATCAATATCACCCTCAGAATATCCCCTGGACAAGTACTCATATTTAAGCTCTGTTAAGGCTACAGATAACTCAGGGTCCTTATTGTGTAGCCGCATAATTCTAAAAACCTCTCCCTTTAAAACATTATTTTTAACATGCTTAGGGTGCATGCTTTTATTATGTAGTAGATTATTCTTTCCTATACAGAATGCATAATGCATTCTGTATAGGAAAGGCAAACAGACAAACAAACAGGAAAGACAAACAGAACCCTACGTGAAAGAGTAAGGGAACATCTGTACGCCATACACAGAGAGGACAAATGTAACGCATTAGCCAAACACACCATTAATAATGACTTAAGTCATAAGTTTGTCTTCCTAGTAATAGAATTCATAACAAAGAACATGAGGCTAGGCAACATTAAGAATCACACTGAAAAAGAAGAAAATAAATGGATCTTGAAAGTACAGGCAGACAAAGGACATGGGTTGAATGAGAAAGTGTCTTTAAAACATTACCTAAAAGATAGACCATAAACACATTGAATATACAGATGTAATGTCTAAATATATTCACCATTGTGGTTTTTATATCAATAATACTTGTCTCTGTACGCATTATCTGTCTTTTTAACTATATATATATATATACATACATATATATATATATATATATATATATATATATATATATTTTTTTTTTTTTTTTTTAAATGTTGTCATCTACTTGTGCACATAAGAATGCACAAAGCCACTTTGCACATGTGATGTATACACATACTGTTGTGCACATAAGTTAATTTTAAACTATGCCTTTAGATATCATTACACCAGTTATATCACTATTACAACATCTTTTTAGCACATTTTAGCACATCTCTAGACAGCATCTAACATATATATATATATATATATATATATATATATATATATATATATATATATTAATATTTATATAATTCCAAATCTGGTAATAATACACATCATCCAAGAATTTAAACGCCACATCAACATAGCTTTCACTTGAGTTCCACAGTTGTATGTAGCTAGCTTTTTAGGACAATTTATGTTTTTAAACCATATATTACCATTGAATGATAGGTTTTTATACAATACTCTATATTTTATCTAGTTGCTTTTGTGAATGTATATACTATCATATGCCTTCATGCATGAAAGCATAATGTCATTTTAAGTTTTAATTTATGTGATTTATGTAATGAGCTGTATTTTTTGAACATTAATCAACTGGTGATTGGCCAACAATTAATGAATGTGATACCAGAATGTATTTAACAGATGGCCACAGAGATAAACTTTTATGAAGTCTAAAGAAGCGTTCTGTAGAACAAAAAAGCACTCACTCATTTGTGCATTGGCTTAGCTATATATCAATAAAATCTCCTTTGCTTTTTACTGTGTTTCCTCTGGACCTTTTATTTGGATATATATATATATATATATATATATATATATATATATATATATATATATATCATATATGTATATATTTTATATGTTTATCTCTACATATATTACGCATTAATGTTTTCATATACATATATATGTATGCATCTCCATACCCATATACATTTATAACTATGTACAACACATGACTAATGTTAACAAACCTTTTCCCTACTGTTGAATGACTCTGCTGCATGATATGTTTGAAAACACAGACATATCTACAGCTCAGATGTCTTAGTGATAATTTGCTATAGTATGCAGGGTCCTGGGTTCAAGGCGTGCAAGGGCTAATTAATTTTTTGCTGGGCAGAACAAGGACTGTTGGATAGAGAGTGATTAAGGCACTTTTAAGCAGTTGTAAGCTGGTTTGTGCGGGTTTGCACAGCAGTAAGCAATGCTAACTTCCGGTTAACTATGTTTATACACAGTTATCCATAAAAAGTGCTTAATATATGTAGGCATCGCTTCGCACCACACAAACAGGCTTATTCCTGCTTACTACTGCTAACTCCCACTTACCCCATGCTAATTTCTTTAAAAGAAAAGAAAAAAAATGGGTGATAAGAAAGTGGTGAAAAAAGGGGCACAAAGAGGGAAATACAATATGAAAGATAGCTAGGGCTGTACAGGATGGGTGTAGAGAAGGTCCAGAGTTGTCCATTTTTTCTACAGCAACAGCTATGCATATATACTGAATTTGGAGGTATATTGGGAAACGCAAACCCCTGAGAGAGGGGTAATAACAACAATAATGTGTTGTGAAGCCAACTAGACCAGATTACATGCGTCCATTGGACCCATGTGAAATGGACAGCTATGTATGGGGCAATATTTTTTTTTGGTAACAAATTGCCCTTTTTATTTTTTTTAAGGTGAGAGTGGGATGTTGGGGAAGGATAGTACGTATATTTGGGGAGGCAGGCTGGGTAGGAAGACAGACAAGACAGACAAGACAGCATACAGGGGTGGTGTATGATACATGTGGGGGGTAAACACCTTGGACAGGGTGGGTTGTTTGGTAATCGGAAGCCCACAAGCCCCCAAATGGATACAGTGGGACTGAAGTCTCCACCCATGGGCAGTCACCACTGCACCTTCACGGCTCCGAAGGTGGCTGTGCTGGGAGCTGAGCAGGAAGGGCAGGCTGACCCTCTAATTGTGCCACATGACCCTCAAGCTGGCATAGCAGGTCTCCCAGTTCCTTGCAGAGATTGCTACATATCAGACCCTGGACCTGGCTTTGGGTGACAGGATCCTGTCTGTGCCCGTGCCCGTGCCCGGGGGGGGACGAGCCCCATCCCCTGAGGTGGTTCCACCTGAAGGTGGTGCTGGAACACCAGATGAGAAGGTCCCAGGGTGGGTCCCAGATGTGCTGGGGCCTGGTGCCATGGCCAGATGAGGCAGGAGAGGCGGATCCACTGGGATCGGCCTTCCCAGACGTGCTATGGTGTTGCAGTTTAGAACATATGTTGGTTAGTGATGGTGAACACATTCAAGGATTAATTATAACAACATGCATGAGTATTCCCATTAACCCAAAATAACAGATTTGGAAAATTTGCATAGCAAACAGAACACATGCATATATGGAACCACAGTTGGCATTACACTGGCATGCAGGTTACATTGATAGCAACAGGCCACCAATGATAGTATTTGAGCAAGGAACATTAATTGGAAAACATTTCAACATTTGTAGAACAATAGGACACATGTCCCAACAGTAGGTTTGGTGGGAAAACATACCCATTCATTTATGTGTTTAGATTATTGCTGAAGATAAGGTGGGTGAGAGAGAGAAATGTCAATTAACAAATGTAGATTCTTGTAGTGCTCACAGCTTTACTGATCATTGCTCTAATCATTATTCTTCAAGTATTATTACAGCAACCTATGGCCTTGGGTTGGGCAGTGGTATGTTTGTACATAGTGTATTATTACACCCTTCTTATAGCTACTTTATACCTTCTTTTACCCGGAAGACCTGTGGAGAGAATGTTTGTTAATACTACCTGACTGTTTCTACCAATATTCACATAGTCAGGGTTACATATGTGCACTCATACTGTGTGTGTGTGTGTGTGTGTGTGTGTGTGTGTGTGTGTGTGTGTGTGTGTGTGTGTGTGTGTGTGTGTGTGAGTGCGTGTGTCTGTGTGTGTGTGAGTGTGTGTGTGCTACTGACACACTCTGCCTTCATTTCTATCGGTCACCGTGGTTGTTGGTAGCAGGGACCGGTAGCTGTGACAGCATAACACTTTTGAACATTTCTTGGGGGAGACAACTTGATGTCTGTACTTATCTTGCTGTTATTTGCAGCCTTGGGGTTGGACCATGGGGGTTGGACACAGTATAACTACAGCCTTCTTATAGCTACTTTATATCTTCTCTTACCTGGAACACCTGTGGAGGTAATGTTTGTTAACACTACTTAACTGTTTCTACACATATTTACAAAATACTAGTTGAAATTATGCATACATCTTACTACCACTCACGAGATTCAAACCATGGCTGTTTCTGATAAAAGTACAATAAGTGTGTGCTTCATCAAAAGGAGCTATTGAGAAACTGCTGTTTTTTTCATTGAATGATTTCTGCATCATTCTCTCTTTGTTGTACAATCTGACCTTGTAATTACAATATTCTTATACATACATTCCTGTATATACCTTTTGACATAGCACAGTGTGGAAAACAGTGGTTAACACAACATTACTATTCAGATATCAGATCGTGGTGCATGGCATTTTTAATATCAGTCAATCTCATGTCTTACAGAGGCACTAACTTTGTCAGAAGAGACGTGATTATTTAATGCTTTCAGATCTATAGTTGCTATGCATATCCTGTACACATTTAAATTCATACCATACCAGAGTCAATACAACCAGTCCAGGGTTTTGAATTTTATTGGCAGGCAGTTACAGTTTTATTTATATATAACCTATATGAGACTATTACTGTAATATTGTCTGGTTTATTCAGTACAAACCATACCCATTTTAGTACTGCCAGGTGACATTCTACTCCTTTATATTTATTTGGTATGAATACTACAAGCTAGATTGTTACTCACCAGCCTCGCGACACAGCCTTTGCAACCTGCTGGCATGGGTTTACTGGTTCACAGTCCACTCAGCTGGAGCTGTAAAGAAGATAGAGAAACATTTATGCATACCTATCCATCACATGCACAGGCTGGACTATGGTAAAGTTATTGATATGAATACTTACACATGCCAGGGATATCATCCCTCTGCCATGCTTCTTGGACCCACTGGTCCAAGAGCTCCCTCTTCCTCTGCTTTAAGTCAGCATAGTGGTGCCAGATCTGCTCACCAATCCAAGGGATGCCAGTGGTACTGGTGAGGTCACAGGCGAGACTTTTCCAGGCCTCTGCTTTACATTGAGAGCCCTGGTACTGGTCCTGCAGCAGTCTCATGTCTTACCATGACCTTGAACTCCTGTATGCCCCAGCGCTGCACCCAAAAGCACATGCCCTCTCCAACACCTGCCATACTGCCTACAGTGGGGAGCTACAACCAGTTATGAGCTATATTCCTGCCTGTGAGGTTTAAATATGGCTGATTTTCTGCCCTTTGCCATGATTTTATGGTTTTGAATATGCTGAGATAAGCTAAGATACGGACAAACCTGCTTAGCTAAGGTCAGCAGTGCTTAAAGGGGCAGGTTCAAATCCCCTTAGCTGGGCTACTCATTGCTTAGCATTCATATTTACACAATGCTTACACCTGGTCAGCATAGCTGTGCAATGCTTAGCATTGTTTATGTTTTATTTTATGGACTATCAACTGTATGGGATTAATTCATCATTCCTGACAAATTATAATTTTGTTTACCTTCCCTGACATCTCCCAATGTGCTTTCATTACTTTATTCTTGTGTGACTATACTGTATGGGGCACTTGTGTTTATATCGGGGTCTCACAACTTTATTGCACTGACACCTCACATCTGGACCTACTACGCTACTTTGGTTAACAAATATATGTTATTTGCTACCTAATTATTAAAAAAAAAATTATGTACTGCTTTCACATGTAAGATGTGAGCTGGCTTTACTGGGGAACGAATCAGGAATGATTATTTACAAAGCAACTACTCTAACCACTTTGCTATTTCTGCATTGCTATGTTTTGAAGTATATACCTATTTAGCTCCTGTGTAAGCTAGGATGAGCGGAGCTGTACTATGTGCACACCCACTCAGCTATGCTTAAACTTTATTGCGGAGTGAAAAAAAAATAAACTGTTATGTTTTACTTTTGTACTGTAGTGGTATGCACATTGATTTCTGTAACATTATCTATGGGGGGCTGTTTGCATTTGAGAGGTATGCTCCACGGACACTAACAGTGCCCGCCATGCCTCTCAACTGTATAGATTATCAAAGACTGCCAAGATATTTGCCTTATATTTTTGGTCCATTTTCATACAATTGTGGCTTTCTGGCAGACTAGTGGCAAAGCATTAGGGACTGCATTAGGAAACAATGACAGACATAGTTTCTTAGGTTCACAGGTTCATAGGTTGGTACTAGGCTATCAGCCCTAGGGCCTATACAAGCCTAGCCATAACAATTCACTGGCTTAAGGTGAAATAACATATCTAACACACTAGTAATAGGTGACTCAATAGTCAGGCACACTGGCGCCACACTCACTAGGCTGGACAAGGAGAAGGTTACTCCTAGCTGCCTGTCAGGAGCCAGAATCCACCACATAACACAAGCACTCAGGTCACTCCAGAACAAGTACAAATATGACTCTGTCATTGTTCACGTTGGTGTGAACGACCTGAGCTGTACCTCCCTGGACTACATGAAAAGAGACATGGAAGAGCTCTCTGATCATGTAGCCCAGGCGGGTATGACCCTGACCCTGAGTAGCATCCTGCCCTCACCGAGAATGATACCTTAGTATAAAGAAAAAATGATCAATTTCAACAATTGGCTAAGCTTCTGGTGTCATTCAAAGGGGATCCAGTGTCTGTCAGCCTGGGATGACATGCTCGACAAGCTGTGTTGCTTCGCAAGAGACGGCTTGCACCTGTTACCCCTTGGCTTTCGAATACTGGCCAAGGCTCTTGCTGCCCCCATAGTGCCTTTTTTAGGCAAGGCTCAAAATTCAAGCCCACCTCCGTAAACAGCACAAGTAGAAAAATGAGGAGTTTAAATCTCAACATGCATGTGCTCGAAGCATTCCTAAGTATGGAGAACGTCAGCATCTGTGCAGTAACTGAAACCTGGTTCAAGGCTCCGGAGAGCACTCCAGCACTACTGGGCTACAACTCATACCACACGTTTCGGCCAAAGAACACAGACCGAAACACAAAAGGAGGGGGTGTATCCATATGCATCAAGGATACCCACACCTCCAGGTTAGTGTTGCAGCATGATACCTCTGACATCATCCATGTGCAACTAACATCGGGCAAATCTGCAATGCAAATTGTGGCCTGCGACAGATCACCCTCCATGACCCAGGACCACCACTCCACCTTTCTGGAGACACTGGAAAACATGAAGGTCCTACCGAACACCCTGATCTTGGGAGATTTCAATTACCCTACCATTAACTGGGGAAACTACTTGAGTACAAACTCCCAGGCTCAGTGCTTCCTGGAATTTATCAACTTAAATGCCTTGGATCAGCTGGTAAACTCCCCTACCAGAGGCCACAACATATTGGACCTGGTCATCACCAACATGGGTGACAGGTGCTCCGTACCGGAGGTCAACCCATCACTGGTTAGATTAGACCATAAATTAATCACCCAGGATGTCCACACCCTACCACCACCCCAACCAAGGAAACCACAGTGAAAAACTTTTTGAAAGCAAACTTCACCTTACTTAAGTCAGAGGTGGTAAGTTTCACAGCCCCCACGCTAAAGGATAACACTGCCCAAGATGCAGAATCCTTTACAATTGCACTCTATGAGCACCTACAAGGATGCATGGATCATGTCATCCCTAGCAAAACCAAGACTCACTCCTCTAAGAGAAGGAAACCAGTCTGGTGGACCCCTGCCATAAACAGATTATACAACAAAAAGAGGAAACTAGTTCAGAAAAAAAGCAAATCCCAAGAAGGAAAGACATCCCTGATCAGTATCAGGAAGAAACTAAGGTCCCTCATAAAATCATCCAAGGCTAACTTCGAAAGAAAAATAGCCAAGGACTCGAAAGATAACCACAAAGCCTTATTTAGCTATGTCAAAAATCTAAGTGGCAACTCGCAGATATGCTCTGAGATAGAGCAAAATAGCAGAAAATATACTGTACCTATTGATATTGCCAACATACTGGCAGATAGTTTCAGTGCAAACTCCACCTCCCTCTCACCTTCAAAAGGGCCCACAACAATACCGGAAAAGTGTAGTGTCCCAGAAATCACAGAAGCACAGGTGAAAACAGCCCTTTCAAAAGCCAAAAACACAGCATCAATGGGGCCAGATGGTGTCCCAGGCTGTGTCTTGCAAGAACTACAGAATGAACTAACCCCCCCATGTAAACACGCTGTTCAACCTCAGCCTCTCCACAGGCTATGTGCCTATAGAATGGCACACAGCAATGGTTATTCTGCTCCACAATGGAGGAGCCACAACTGACCCTGGTAACTATCGCCCCATAAGCCTGGCTAGCCTGGTCTGCAAGGCTATGGAACGTATCATCATGGAACTCATTAACAAAGACATTGGGAACCTCCAAACACTTGACCTGACCCAGTTCGGCTTTGTTAAGGGCAGATAATGCCTACTAAACCTGGTTGACGTCTTCGAGACAGTTACCAAGGCCATAGACGAGGGAAAGGTGGTTCACACAGCCTACTTTGATCTTGCCAAGGAGTTCTACACCATTCCTCACTCGGTTATTATAGAAAAACTCAACAGCCTGAACATAAACCCCTACGTCACAAGATGGGTTGCCAACTGGCTTAGAGACAGAACTCACACGGTAAGAATAGCGGGCTCCAGTTCTGACTCTAAACCAGTCACAAGTGGTGTCCCACAAGGCTCAGTTCTGGGACCCCTACTGTTCAGCATATATTTCTCAGAAGTACAGGCAAACACAGGAGGACTATGGCTAACCAAGTTCACCGATGACTGCAAACTGGGAGCCATAATTGACTCTCCGGCTGACACAGACATCCTCCAAAAAGGCCTTATTGAGACAGACACCTGGTGTCAAAGTCATGGCCTCAAGCTAAATGCCAAAAAATGCATAGTCATCCCATTTGGGAAAAACAAAACACCCACAAATTACCACATAGGCGGCAGCCACCTTAATACAGAAGAGGTAATAAGAGATCTGAGGACTCAGGTAGATAGTAATCTCTCCTTTGACAATCATATTGCCAAAGTAGTTAGGAAATACTTCTATGTGGCCCATCTAATTACTAAGGGGTTCGCATCTAGAAATAAAGAGGTTATAGTGCCCCTCTACTCGTCACTCATCAGACCCATCATAGAGTACAATGCCCCATTTGGGATATACCTCACAAGACACTTCCTACAGCTTGAAAGACCACAAAAGCACCTCACCAATAGGATTACTGGCCTCAAACATAAGTCCTATGCAGCCCAACTGAGAAAACTCCGGCTGTACTCAGTGGCATATCGCTTACTCAGGGGTGATCTCTGCCTGACTTACAAAGCCATGTCCAACTCAGAATTGATGGACATGCTACACCTAAAGAAATCCAAGTCACTGCGAGCCACGCGCTCTAGTGAGCTAAACCTCGCCACAACAATAAATAGAACATACTGGAGGGATAGATTCCTGTCACAGAGACTCCCCGTGCTTTGGAACAAAATTCCTAACTACATTAGATAAAGCCCCAAAACTTGATAAAAACTGTAGAAAACCAGTGAACCAAAAGAAAGGAGGACTCCAAACAAAGAAAACCAGGGCTGTTGGTGTATAAAAACTGATTCCTGAATTTATTCAATAAAAACCACAAGTAGCAAATGTTAAAATCCACAAATAGCATAAAGCGCTTTTCGTCATCCTATTTAGGGTGACTTCTTCAGATAAAGTACAAGTACCAGCCTCCAGCTTTTATATTACAAACGCTTCCGTAAATCAAATAACCAGACCACAATTAATTAAATTAATTCTATTACTGCAAGAGTAGTCCGCCCTTTAAATTTAAAAGGGCGATCCTACATTTCAACTTCTAGGGAGTATGTATTTAGCTCTAATCAAGGACTATAAGGGTTTTATCGTCCCTGCCCTGATCTGCCGCCTGTAAGGTTTATAGACGGGTTTATTAAATAAAAAGTACAAAGTATATACTTTACTAGGTCTAACTTATAAGTTAACCTAAAGTTAAAGTTGATCTTTATTTATTGATTGAGTATCAAAATACCCAAAATATAGGTACTAGATCTTATATATAAAGAATAAAATATATTTTCCTAATATCAAATCAATTAAATAATTCTTAACCTAAAAGGTGCTGTAATAAAGGTAAATAAAGGTAAATAAGTAAGATAGGACCCTAGTTCTGTATTAGAGGTCCATTAGACAAAGCCCCTCACTAACACTCTTCAAGAGAAGCCTTGACAAGTGGATGGCTAACAGAAAGTACACCCCTGGGATCACTTCATTGGCTCTGCTTGACAGAGGCTCAGTTAATTAATCAATGGGGCGGCAAAAGCCGGCACACTCTGGCTAGGCTTATAAATGCCCTCAGGCAGATAGCCTAGTACCTACCTATGAACCTATTTCTTCCCACAATATTTACTTCCCTGGACCCCTGTCTAGCAGGGTGACTGACGTGATCCCAGGGGTGAATTTCCCATCTCCCATCCAATAATCAAGGTTCCTTTTGAAGAGGGCCAAAGAGGCGTTCTTCTTGACATGCATGGGCAGTCTATTCCAGAGTCTGGGGAGTCTCTGGGTCAGGAACCTATCCCTTCAGCATGTTTTGTTCATTGTGATGACAAAGTTTAGATCCCTGGAGTGTGTGGCTCTGAGGGACTGGGATTTCTTTAAGTGTAGCATGTCCAGCAGCTCTGGGTTTGACATGGCCTTGTATGTTAAGCAGAGATTGCCTCTGAGTAGACGATATGTGACAGAGTATAGCTGGAGTTTTTTTAGATGGTCAGCATTGGGCATCTGCTTTAGGCCTGCAATTCTTTTAGTGAGGTATTTCTGCGGCCTTTCCAGTTGTTGCAGATGTCTTGAGAGGTACATACCAAACGGGGTATTGTATTCTATAATGGGTCTAATGAGGGATGAGTGCAGTGTGACAATGACCTCCTTTTTTCCGGATGAAAAGCCCTTAGTGATGAGATGTGCCACATAGAAAGATTTTCTGACTGTTGTGGTGATGTGGTTATCAAAGGTGAGATCACTGTCTACCTGTGTCCCTAAGTCTCTTATCACACTTTCAGTGTTTAGTGCACTGTCACTTATGTGGTAATTCATGGGTACATTTTTTTTTCCATACGGGATAACTACATTTCTTGGCATTGAGCTTGAGCCCATGGCTCTGGCACCAAGCATCTGTTTCTGTAAGGCCCTTTTGTAGAATATCCACATCATTTGGGGATCCACTAATGACTCCCAGTTTGCAGTCATCCGTGAACTTTGTTAGCCAGAGTTCCTTAGTGCTGGCCTGTACTTCAGAGATGTAGATGCCGAACAAGAGGGGTCCCAGGACTGAACCCTGAGGTACTCCACTTGTCACTTTTCTGGAGCTGCATTTGGAGTCAGTTATTTTTACAGAGTGTGTTCTGTCAGTAAGCCAATTGGCAACCCATCGAGTGATGTAGGGATTAATGCCCAGCTTAGTAAGTTTATCTATGATTCCATAGTGGGGGATGGTGTCAAAGGCCTTGGCAAGGACCAGATAGGCTGTGTGGACTGCCTTACCCTCATCCACAGCTCTGGAGACTGATTCGAAGAAGTCAATCAGGTTCAAGAGACAAGATTGGCCCTTCACAAACCGAAACTGGGTGGGGTCCAGTGTTTGAAAGTTGCCAATGTCTTTGTTTATAAGTTCCATGATAATACATTCATGGCCTTGCAGATCAGGCTCATCAGATTGATGGGGAGGTAGTTCGCAGGATCCAAGGTGGATCCCCGCTTGTGGAGAGGGATAACTGTAGCTGTGCGCCACTCAGTGGGCATGAAGCCTGAGGTGAGGCTATGATTAAACATGACACTTTTTTGAGGTGCCAGTTCATTTTGTAATTCATGTAGTACACAGCCCGGGATGTCGTCTGGTCCCAAGGATGCTGTATTCTTAGCTTTGGAAAGTGTGTTTTTTACCTGTGTGGCCATTATTACTGGAATTTAGCAATCTTTATGTATTGAGATGGGCCCTTTAGGAGGTGAGAGGGGGGTGAAGTTGGCACTGAACTGATCATCCATGATATTGGCAATATCCTTGGGATCAGTATATTTAATGCCATTCTGTTGTAGCTCAGAGCAGATCTGAGCATTGCCATTTAGATTATTGATAAAGCTATAGAATGCCTTGTGGTTGTCTTTGGAATCTTTTGCAATTTTATTTCTGTAACTAGCTTTGGAGGATTTTATGCAGGATCTCAGCTTCTAACTGAGGCTGGTAAGGGAGTTTTTTGCATCCTGGGATTTTCCTCTTTTCTGCAACAATTTCCTCATTTTGTTGTAAAGTTTGTTTATGGCAGCGGACCACCAGATTAGCTTCCTTTTTTGGAGGAGTGCGTCTTGGTTCTATTTGGGATGGCACAATTCATGCATGAGTGTATGTGCTCATACAGTGCCTTAGTGTAGGATTCAGCAGTCAAAATTTCAGTTCCTATCTGCATGAGTGTCATGAAGTTTTGACTACTGACTTGAGTAGCATGAAGTTGGCTTTTGAGAAGTTTTTTATGGAGGTTTCCTTACTGGGGGTTGAGGGAGGGATGTGGATGTCAAGAGTGATTAGCTTATGGTCAGACCTGACCAAAGAGGGGGTGACCATAGTTGTGGAGCATCAATTTCCCATGTTGGTAATGACCAGGTCTAGGATATTGGAGCCCCTAGTGGGATTATGGATTAGTTGATCTAGGGCATTGGAATGTATGAATTCCAAGAACCGTTGGGCAAAGGTGTTGGTACCCGAGTAGTTTTCCCACTTAAAAGCAGGGTAGTTGAACTCATCCAGTATTGGGGTGTTTGTTTGTATCTTGATATTTTCCAGTATGCTTAGAAAGTGTAGTGAGAATCTTGGGGCATGGTAGGGGAACTGTAGCAAGCTACAATTTGGATTGCAGTCTTACCTAGTGTTAGTTGCACCTGGAGAATTTCAGACGCATTGTGCTGGGTAACTAACCTGGTGGTGTGAATATCTTTGGTGAATATGGACATTCCTCCACCTTTAGTGTTTCGGTCCTGGTTTGGTGGCCACAAAGTGTGGTAAGAGTTGCAGCCTGGTATTGCAGGGGTGCTGTCTGGAGCCTTGAACCAGGTCTCAGTTACTGCACAGATATCGATGTTCTCCATTTTTAGGAGTGCCTCGAGAGAGTGCATTTTGAGGTTTAGACTGATAGCATTGAGTAGCATTACCTTCAGATTTTGCATGCTTATACCTGTTATGGTGGTGGTTTTGTCTTTTGAACTTTGCCTAAAAAGGCACTATAGGGCTGGCAAAAGTCTTAGCCAGTAACCTGAATCCCAGGGGCGACAGGTGCAGACCATCTCTGGCAAAGCATTGTGGTCTGTAGATTATGTCATCCCAGGCAGACAGATACTGGATCCCCTTTGAATGACACCAAAAGCTTAGTCAATTGTTGAAGTCGATCATTTTGTCCTTATACTGTGGTATCATTCTGAGTGAAGGCAGGATGCTACTCAGGGATAGGGTCATACCTGCCTGGGCCACATGGTCTGAGAGCTCTTCCATGTCTCTTTTCATGTAGCCAGGGAGGTACGTCTCAAGTCATTCACTCCAGCATGGACAATGACAGAGTCATATTTGTACTTGTTGTGGAGTGACTTGAGTGCATGCATTATGTGGTGGATCCTGGCACCCGACAGGCAGCTGACTGTAATTTTCTCCTTGTTCAGCCTGGTGAGTGGGACATCAGTGTGCCTGACTATAGATCCACCTATGACTAATATGTTGGGTACGTTATCTTGCCTTATGGGCTGTTGTTGGGTGGCACACTGGTGTTGTGAGCTATGTGACACTTTGGTTGTGATTGGTGTTTGCATTTCAGCTTTGGAGGTCCTTGTTATTTGAGCAGGTTACTTTTAAGGGCCTCTGCATATGAGGGTTTAGTGTTGCTATGTGAGGGTGTTGGTGGTGTGGGATTAGAAGGGCTATGTGTTGCTTGAGGTGTAGTGCAGGTGTTAACCTGTTCCTCCTGACTGTCTAGCACAATCTTGGGTGGAGAAAGCATTGCTTACAGTTTGGCTATGTAAGTGCATCTCTCACAGGTTGTAGTGTTGGGTGGTAGGAGGAGAGGGTTGTCTGTGTACATGAGGCAATTGCTGCATTGCCCCAGTATGCTCAGACTCACCATGTGAAGAGACATCACCGGAAGCTAACCCTTGGACATGCCTGCTTTGGTGCTTTTTTTTGTAAAGTACAAGAGCTGTTTTTCCTTACCTTAGCAAGGTACATTGCAATTATAGGCAGTTTAGTGTTTAATTTCTCCTTATTAACAAGAAGAGTTGAATGCTTGTATCAGTTTAAAGCTTCCTAGTGCTTTCCAGTAGGTTTTAGAGCAAGTACTAGTCACAGGGATGCTTAAAGGTAAGATGAAAAAAAATGATTTATCCTAAACACTGCAGTGTGCACTAGAGGAGTTAGATGTGAAAGTAGGTAACTTAAGTTTTGCTTGTTTAAAAAGTTAAGTTTTAGTGGAGAGTCACTATTTTTAAAACAGCCAGCTAGATTGAAAGGGGCTGGTCACTTTTGTATTCTGGTACTATGGAATACAGTAGGATAGCCAATAAATTTAAATAATTGAAGGGTAGTGATTTTACAAAATGTTAATTTTGCGCTTACTCACACAAGCCAGTCAAATCAGAGAGGAAATGAGATATATGGTCAAATTAACATAAGGGGTAGGCAACTAGAAAGACAATGGTGGTTAAGAACACAACAGTAACCGGGTGGGAGAGTGGGGGAAAAAATTCGGACTGACTCACAAGAGACAGAGCTGTGGTCTCTTTTCAAGTTTTAATTTGCAGTTAAAAGCAGAATACAAGTAAAACACAAGGTAAAGAAAACAAATCACAGTATTCAAAATAGAAAAAGGCAATAAAGTAATACAAAATATAACAAATAAAAAGTAAACTAACCTTTCCCTCACAGCAAAGTGTAGCACAGTCTGGCTGAGCCTTTCTAGTTTGAGTTTTACACTTCATACCCTTTGTGTACTTCATGCTAATGCAAAGCCTGTTATTCTATCCACTTTGTACATTTGTGAGAGCAATATCTCACATTTGTTTATGGCTTTGTCCAGGTTACTTGTCCGGTTGACAAGTAATGGTGTCCAAGGACACTCCCGCTATATTTAAATTGCTGTACGGCAATTATGGAGTGCAGGGGGCATGTTTATATTGAGAGCACTGCTCTCAGAGACACTCCCTGTGCTCGTACACACAGACCATGTCCGTTTAAGAGTAGAACAGTGTGCCTTCACGAATATGCAAGGCAAGCTGCTGCTCTACATGGATATGGTCTGTTCCATGCAAGAATAACTTATTCTTGCATGGAACCTTCGTGAATCCTGGGGACAGACTTTGTAAGTCTAACCTGACATAGCCACTGAAGGTAGGGCAGTCTGCATTGCTGGTATGTTTTTCTTCTCCCTACCAGTAATCATTCATAGTTGCAATCCATTAGCAACAAACACTGAGGGAGTGTCTGCACTATGTTTACATTTGATACACATAGCCAAAAGTTTGGGATTCAGCAATTCTAATGAGTTCACACTTCATTTGAATCTTTACCATGCTAACAGCCCTGAATCTACACCATAAAATGGCAACTGTGTAGCTAGGGAACCTGAAAGTGAGGAGACTTGTTTATGTGGAGAACACAGAAGAGGCTATTATGTTGGGATATAGCTGCACAGAAGACTACTGAACTTGAGAAGGTATGCTTGCATTTTTCAGCTATATACTGCAGATGTTGAAATGTTATTTAAGAAACATCTGTTTCATATTTAAATGAATATATTAATTAGCACATGCTACTGTTACATTACTTAGAGGTATACTGATGACATGGGCATGTTTGTCAGGGCATTTCATAAGTATACATGATTGGCAATAGCTTAAAATGGAATGTTTTGTATTAACTCCTTGCACATGTTTCAGGGACATTTCATTTGATAGTGTTTTTAGTATTTCACTGATGGTTTGTTAGCAAAATGTGTCATGGGTCCTCTCCTGTTTGGTATTTACTTCTCTGAAGTACAGGCCAACACAGAAGGTCTTTGGCTAATGAAGTTCGCAGATGACTGCAAACTAGGAGCCATAATCAAAACTCCAAAAGATGTGAACATCCTACAAAAGGGCCTCGCTGAGACAGATGGCTGGTGTCAAAGCCATGGTCTCAAGCTCAATGACAAAAATTGCATTGTCATCCCTTTTGGTAGTCTACTTAACACTGAAAGTGTGATAAGAGACCTTGGGACACAGGTGGACAGTAGTCTCTCCTTTGATAATCACATCACCACAGTAGTCAGTCTTCTACATGGCACACCTCATCACAAAAGGTTTCTCATCCAGGAAAAAAGAGGTCATTGTTCCCCCTCTACTCATCACACATTAGACCCATTATAGAGTACAATGCGCCTTTTAGTATGTACCTCACAAGACATCTACAACAACTGGAAAGGCCACAGAAATACCTCACAAAGAGGATTACCAGCCTCAAACAGATGCCCTATGCAGACCATCTCAAAAAACTGCAGCTTTACTCCGTTGCATATCGCCTGCTCAGAGGCTATCTCTGCCTAACACACAAAGCTATGTCAAACCCAGAGCTTTTAGACATGCTCCATTTAAAGAAATCCCAATCTCGGCTACACGGTCTAGGGACCTAAACCTTGTCACCACAATAAACAGAACATGATGGAGGGATAGATTCCTGTCTCAGAGACTTCCCATACTCTGGAACAAACTACCTATCTATGTCAAACAAAGCTCCTCATTAACGCTTTTCAAGAAAAATCTTGATGATTGGATGGGAGAGAGGAAATTCACCCCAGGGATCACTTCTGTGGCTCTGCTCGACAGTGGCACAGGAAAATAATTTTCTTGGGTGGTGAAAGCCGGGGTACCTTTGGCTTGGCTTATATAGGCCCTAGGGCCAATAGCCTAGTACCTACCTATGAACCTATTTGCCTGTTCTTTTGGGGTGGGGGAGCAAAGCTGCATTTCTGTTTTGGCATAAACAAGGATATGTTGTTATTGTTACTCTCCCTTATTTTGCATCCATCCTTGCTTTGTGTGTGAATGTAATATGTTACAACCACACAACTTGTTCATATTTCAGCTATCTAGACTGTGTTATGCTTCTCAAGTGGATAATACTGAAATGCTACCTTTTCTGTTTTATCTGGGAACAGGAGGTATTTTTTAGTTATGTGATACTTATGTGTATTATATTTCTGTTGTGTTTTAGGAAACCTAGGACTATGGCATCCAGGCATCTCAATCCGTGAAAACCACCCTATGAATCAGGTCATTGTGAAAGCTCTTAGGCAATATGATGCCTTTCTACTTAAGAGCACATGTGGAGATTTGTCAAGCAAAATGCAAATTTGGCAGCAGATAGCTGTACATGTGAATAGAGTAGGCAGTGACAGCAGGACATATGATCAGGTGCATCACAGGGCCACTGACATGATCTCATCTGCATGGAGGAGACAGCTGCAGTGGCCTGTGATCAGATGAGTACTGGGTGGGCCTGCTACACAACCACCGCTAACAGCAAATGAAGAATTCCTGTCCACTGTCAGAGATCCAGACAGCTTCTAGGAAAGTACAGAACAACATGTCCTTGACATTGGTGCTACTATTTCAGGAACAGTAAGATATTTACATCAATATGTTAGGTCTTTTTAACAAGAAATTTGTTTGGGGGGATTGTATATTCCTACAGTTAATAACACATTCTGATTGATTACACATAGGGCTTAGGTTCTATTTGTCACCCAGGTTCTTGTTGAAAGTAACGTTAATGGACGTATAAATGGCAATAGCTTTACCCCCTGCATTACTGTTAATTGTGATAACGTTGCCCTTACCTTTTGCTTAACTACTTCCAGGACCATCCAGCATAGGGAGCAGACTGACATCTACATTTAGTAAGGCAAACATTTTTATGACAGTACTAATGATCAGTTTGAAATAAATGATTAGACTGTAGTATACTGGAATTAACTGGAAACAACTGAAATGACTGGAAGGAAAGTCTTTATTTGTTGATTACCCAGTCTTGTGCTTAACAGGTGCCAGTCTCTCCTTTATGGGCCGAGTCTTTTTGTACTTTGACAATAAAGTTTGCATACACTGTAGTTCAGTTGATAGAGGTTGACAATATCCAAATACTGTCTTCAATAACAATAGCTGATAAACAATAGAAGTCTGTAAAAATTCTGGAAGGCTGGATAACTATAATAAAGCTGACAAATATATCCAAAGTTTCCACAGGTATATTCTGATTCTTCTGAATTATATTAATTGAAACAGTATTTTCCTCCTGAATAGTATGGATATTTAACCTGATTTCTGTATTCAGGCTCAAGTACCTATACCGCAGTCCAAAAGCTAACTTCCTTTCTTGAATGCTGGATATTTAATCTTTTCTGCATGTCAGTCCAAACTAACTTACTGACTTCACAGACTGTGTCTGAAGTATATTCTCATAATACCAAAAACCCTGTAATGTTTTACATGCCTATTTAGCCTTGGTTTCTCAAGCCTTGTCTTGCATGTGCATTATCTAGCATTCCATTGTAAGTACATCTTTCCCTTGAGAAAGGAACATTCTGTATTTCTGCGCATCTCATACTTTATCTTTCCTTTCGAATGAATTGTCTTTCCCTGAAACTAAATGCATACATGAAAACACAAGTCTGATTCTATATTTTCAGGCCTATTATTCCACCTTAATGTACTACAGTGAATTCACTAAGAATACCCTCACTTTAACAGCTCCCCCTGAGGTCCCTGATGAAAGTCTACAGGGACCTTCTTTTGTAGTTGCCTTATATCTGCATGGCTAACTACTGTAATATGGTTTTATGCCACATGACTCATAATCTGAAAATAAATTTTCTTTATCTGGTAATAAACTTGCAATTTTAATTTAAACCATTAGGTATCACTTGAGCATTTATGACATGTTTGGATTGAAGCAATTACCCTATTACCTAGATCCATACTCTTTAGAGTCTTTAAGTGTAAGTTATGATGTATGTGTGACATATCTAAAACCTGCACATTATTCTGAAAAATCAGTGCCTTCTAATTCTGTGGTTTCTAAAACTGATTAGGTCAGGTATTTTTTTTTTAACTCTGCCATTCCAAAACAGCATGGAGAAAATACAGTACATATTCTTAACCTGTCTGTGTGACTCTTTTAAGTTAGATAGAGTACAAACTGTTAACCCTGCCTATTTCTATTCCCTACCTCTGTATGCTGTAATGGCAAAATTACACTGCCTATGTTTTTACCTTATGAACTGGTGCCTTATTGTACCATGATGTCTCTCTCTTATAGCAAATGAAACCTTTCCATTGATTTAAATCTTCAAACATTGTACTGTTTAGTCCGTTTTCTTTTCTATTGTATATCCTAGCAAGCATGATGACTATTTTCTAAGACTAAGTGAAATCGGCACTACAAGGATACCTTTCTAATTGGTCTTGAAACAGAATTACCATATACTGTATTAAATTGTCTCTGTATAATTTTATTTACCTTTTTAATTTCTTTGTGCTGTAATACATGTCTGCATCTTAAATTTGTGTCTGAAATATCCTGTAAATATTTATGAGCTATAATAGTTCACTAAAAGTTATGCTGTCTGTATTAGAATTCTGTAAAGTGCATGGTAATCTGTAAATTAATTAACAAATTAAGCCTGCCCTGTTATGCCATAAGTATATTAAATAACTGTTACTAACTATTCTTAAAGAATAGTAACAGTTATTCAATATACCTTATCTTAATAATCATGTTATAAATAACTCTTGTCACTTTACCCTTAACTAATGACTGAATGATGTAATTCTGTCACTTTACCCTTAAAACTAATGACTAAATAATGTGAAGGAGAAATGTATAACTGAGTATTAATGTTATATTCTTAAATTGGATGGAAATGTACTACACTGAACACATAACTTAGTATGAATGTCATATTCTGAATCTTGACTGAAATTTACATTACTGGACATCTAAAAATAGCTTTGTATAAATGTTATAATCTGGAAACTAACTAAAGTGATACTAAAGGAATATCTTTTGCCAGTGTTACCTAAACACAGATAAAAGCATAACTGGAAACTGGTAATGATGTATTCTGGAAATTAAACTATTAGTACTTTTTTTCCTGTCAGTATTGTCTGAACATAGATAAACTGAACGCTAGTACTGTTGTACAATTGTCTGAAAACATGAGAACATTTACATACTTAATGGAGGAATTTAATAAGGCCTATACTTTTTTTTTTTTTTTTTGCTGTGTAGGTATCATGTTGCGATGCTTACAGGGCCACAAACATATTAAGATTCAGTAAGCGCTGCTGGGCAGCACATGCACACACACACACACACACACACACACACACACACACACACACACACACACACACACACACACACACACACACACACACACACACACACACAGAAAATTCCATGGCATGTAAATCGATTTATAGGCAGGTGAATCTCACGCAAATGAGACAGGTACAATGGAGTGATCCAACAAGCAGAAAGCCATCTGTTCAAACCCATGTCAGTGTCCTTAGTGTATGTGGAATAATTCCATGTACAGGAGTCTAGATAGACAAAAAGGGGCTGTAAAAATGTAGAAATGTCAACATAAATCCCCTGACAATGTAATACCACATACACATATGAGCAAAACTATTATTCTTGATGTCAGAAAGATTAAGGGAATAAGTTAAATTAATATTTTTTTAATAATCTCAACATGTTTCTGCTGTGTGCCACAGTGCACAAACATGCTTAATAGAAAAATAAAAAAAAAAAACATGGGAGAAACAAAATGGCTGCCATCCTATAAGCAGTGTCTCCACATAGCTCTGCCACTCACCTGAAATATAACAACCAATCTTAAGGATCAAAAGACTTCACAACATTTAATTACTTTACTAAGCTATCAAAAACCTTACTTGGTGAATGTACCTGCGTCTTGGAGAGTTGCGGAAAGGTTACGGTGTAGGATTGCACTTGATCTGTCTGGCTGTCTGCTGCTTGTTGGATCTGCATGTGCTCTAGGTCTCAAAGGCCTACTATTCCTGTGGGTAAAAAAAAAAAGCATTGGAAAATCTTTCATAACCATGTCAAAGGAGCTAGATCTCATGGAAACACAAACTACTAAAGTAAAATTTTCAGCTATAGCCTCCCCAGAAAAAGAAGGAACCCCCAAAAGGTCCAGAACTACCAAACAACAAGAGGCTTCTAAAGCAATACCTTTAACTTCAAAAGATAAAACAGACTCAACTTACATGGAAGAACTGAAGACTGCTCTACAACCCATTCAAACAGCAATTCAAGGTATCTCACAGCAGATCAAATCATTTAATGAATCCATTGACAACATTTTAAACAGAATGGATAAAACGGAAGCAAAGGTAATGGACAATGAGATTAAAATTGATCAATTACTCAAAGATCAAAAAAATAATGACACAACCATGAAGAGCATCCAACAGAAGCTAATTGACCTCGAAGCCAGATCCAGACGCAACAACCTTATCATCAGGGGCATCCCAGAACATATTCCACAATTGGACTTACTAGAGAGCATCTCAGATATTTTCTCTATATTCCTGGACAAAGAACCCCTTTCGGATAAAATAATTATAGAACGAGCTCACAGAGCATTAAGACCAGCAACTAACAGTCTTTTTCCGAGACCAGTGTTTGTGAAGATCCTTAACTACCAGCATGTTAACAAATTAATAATAGCAGCAAAAAAGAAAAAATCCATAGAATGGAAATGCTCAAAAATCTACCTCTCTCCTGACCTTCCAGCCCCGATTAAACAGGAGAGACAGAAACTAGCTCCTTTTTGTGCCTATCTGATAAAAAAACAAATAAGATTCCAGATGCGCTACCCTAGCATCCTCAGTTTCTCTCACCAGGGTGTTCAGATCTCTGCACAAAACCTCGAAGAGGCTAAGGAGGCCTTTAAAAAAACATTCAATGAAATTCCAGACAAGGCAAATTAAACTTTGCATCATTATTACCTCAATGCGTGCATTTGATTTCAACTGGGTTTTTTTCGGAATTTAGGACAGAAAACAAGAAGTTACCTTGTCAGTCGATGGTACGAAGGTCTCTCATCTTGGATCGCTGGCGCTGCTGGTTCCATTGCATTTTGTTCCACCTCATGGATTATTTTCGGCTCCCCTGGCCTGTTGACATGCCTGTCGGTTCTCCGGAAGGTCATTGACCCTTCATGTCCCAGCATGCAATTGGGTCTTAAAGGCATACAGTTCCTTTGGTCCTTCTCAGGTCACACGGAAGTTTCTTTTCTTTTTGTTTGCAGGTTTCGGTTTCTTTCCTTTCCACCACGCAGGAATGCACTGTACAACAGATCAAAATTGTTGTCTGATTCAGCGGACTCTCCAGCATCAACCTGTGACAATCGCTTCTTACCAAGATCGCTCATCAGCACAAATCTCATGAAGGGCAGGAGGGCAGAGCAGTTTACGTGGTCGCAACATCCTACCTTCCTACTTCCTGCCATTTACTTTAAGGTAAACTCGTGCTTTTGTAGGACATACTGAAATGCAAATCACGAAGCAGCAAAGAACCAACTGTCCTTCAGTGTTTATCCTCATGACACTCTGTGTTAACGAATAATCTCAGCTGCCCACTTTCTAAGCTGAACAGAGCTACTTTTTTACTTTCTGTCTTACAGCTGCAATAAGGGAATAAGTGATTTAGATTGTTTTTTCTTCCAGGTTCCTTAGTGCTTTAATCTACAACAATTTAAACACAATATCCCAGACCTTTCCCCCACTGAATTAATGTGATCTTAAATATTACACTGTTACAGGTTCTTGCCTTAAGTCTGCAGAGTTTTACTGTACTATGTCAATAACAGAATCTGTTGTGGGGCATGATTTGCGATTCCTCTTTATATATTTCAAGATAGTGGATAACCTTATCCTAGCTTGCCCTACCCAAGGTGTAATGTTTGTTTCTACATGTTTAAGGCTATATTTAAGGCTATTTGTACAGGGCATTAAAATGTCCATGTAATGACTTGGTTTTCACAGGGGGGGGGTAGAAATAAGTCTGATTTCACCAGCATATGGTCAGTGTCTGTTCAGAATATAATAAAACCAGAAAAGTACAATGTGAAGTTCCTCAGACACATGTTAACAGATGTATTGTGTTCTGAAATCTGTTTTTTATGTATGAACTTTACTGCACTTGATATGGTTGGGTTGTTCTGATTGAATAGAAAGTCAAAACATTACACGCATATGCAGCCTTTAGTGACTTGGTTAAAAATACTGTTGTCTTGGAGCAGACACTAGATTCTATGACACTGCCAAGTTCAAATAAGGTTAACTTGTACATATAAATAAAACCATTGGTCATTTTTTTTTTTTTTTTTTGAAGCAGCAAAAGGCTCAACCCTGCCAACTAACTTGGTGAGTAAGAACGTTAAGAATAATTGCATTTTGGACTGAATCATATGTCCTGAGGTCTGGAGAGAGTGATTGTGTCATTTGGGAAGCAATAGCCTTTACAAAATAAAGGACCTTCCCTACTTCATAGCAGGTGGACCATAGGTATATTCTGGGACACTGATATAACCTAATGATGCGGTCCATTAGGGGGTTGTTTCTGAGTGAAGTAAATTCCCGAAAGTACACAAGGATTCGTTATAACGCTAGTGTCAAGAGGGAATGGTAGAATGTTATAAAGTATTTTCATCCAGAGGTTAAGATTGTTTCCTAATAAAAAGTGTTATAATTACTGTTATAGTTATAATAATGGGAATGTCGCAGAGACTGGTTATGGATCTTTATTGTTAGCAAAGTAGTCTTCTTGGAAATGTAAATATTTTCTGTTTGCTGTTCAGCCCTACACGATGATATGATTAAAGTTTAACCACGTAGACTGTTGAAAGATGGGGGGTTCAGTTCAGCAAGGGAGTTATAATACATGTTTATGAAGTTTAAATAAATTGCTTTTGCTTTATAGTTCTACATGATTTCCCTTCACTATGGCGGAGCGGTGGACTTGGTTTGAGCACTGCTTGGGTTTGCTATGCATTTTTGCTCACGGCGATTAAGGAGGCATGCTCTGGGAACATGTTTTTTCTCTAACTGGTTAAGCATTATACGGAGCAATTTGTGGTTCCCAGACCCTTCCGGGCTTAGGGGGAGGTGGGTAAGCACCGGGAATAAGCGGGAAGGATCGATTATACTTGCCCCTACATTATTAATGCAGTTTGATAGTAAGGTTCAGTGTTGTACATATCCTCTATTACATATCCCCCTGTATAATCTATTTAACTCAACTGGTTGATGTGGAGCTTAGAATCTTGGAACATTAAGGGACTACAATCACCTAGGAAAAAAAAATTGCTTATGCATCTAACATTGAAATCTACCTCTAATATTACCTTCCTCCAAGAGACACACTTACTGAATCAACAATGGGAACAAGAAAAATTGAGACCATGGATCAAAAACATTATAGCCTCAGAAAGTACTACGAAAAGTGCTGGAGTGGCCATTATTATCAAAAATAGCTTTGGGGCAAATATAGATAAGATGGGGTCAGATGAAGAGGGTAGGTGGTCTTTCTTCACTTCAAATCACCCCTTATTAGATAAACCTATTCTTGTTATTAACATATATGCCCCATGTTACACTCAACAAGTTTTCTTCGCAAAACTGTACAACCTCCTTACCTCCTTTCCCAATCACTACTATATCATTGGTGGAGACTGGAATTCGGTGCAGGACCCCAGATCTGATAGATCAAACTCAAAAGCGAGATATAATCTGTCAGCATATAAAGCCCTGACTGAACTGAAAGAAGACTTTAACTTATTTGACCCGAGTATATTTTTAGACCCTACTCAGAAAAAAATCCAATTACACTTTCTTCTCTAGCTGCACCAAAAGTTGGTCCAGGTTGGACTTTTTTCTGATTTCCCAGGCCTTCTACAACCTGGACATCTCTTTTAATCAATCTCCCAGATCTCTCTCTGATCATTCCAAAATCTCTTTATCTATCTACCAACACAACAAAGACCTAACAAACAGATCAGCTCTCTGCTGGAGATTAAACCCCAACCTCTTGACGAAAGAGGAAATTACTGCTCAAATTGAAGGATACCTTGATAATTTTCTTAAATCTAGGGACTCCTTCCAATCTTCAATAGATTATGAATGGGCCGCAGTTAAATAAATGATCAGGGGATTCCTGATAAACAAAGCCTCATACTATAAAAAACTTCGTAACAAAAAAGAAAGGGAATTAACTTCTCAGCTACATTCAGCAGAAAAGGAAGCCCAAACAAACCACACCCGGCTCCTAGAAGAACGTATTATCCAGTTACAAAAATACCTAATTTCTTTACATTCAGATAACCTGAGCTTTCATGAAATTAAATCACTGGCCTTACACGCGGATGTGATACAATCTCCCTCCAGATTTTTGGCCAGAGTGATCAATTTATCTAAAACCTCTACATTTATACCAGAGATTCACTATAAAGGGAAGGAGTTCCGGAAACCCAATGAAATCATCAAATTATTTGAAAATATTTTTACCCAAACATATGGACCCACAGGAAACATGGTTGACGAAACAGAAATTCAATCTTTTTTGAGTAACTTGACCTTTCCCAAACTCACGGAAAGACAGAATAAATTCCTGGAGAGAGACATCAACACACAGGAGATCATTTGTGTCATTAATAACCTTAAACCTAACAAATCCCCTGGCCCCGACGGATTTACGGCAGAATTTTACAAAGTATTTAGCACAAAAATATCTAAAGGACTGAGGATATTGTTTAATTATATTATTTTAAATGGTTTTAAAGATACGCATTTAAACGCCTCTAAAACTATCTTCATTCCCAAGCATAACTCGGACCCAAAAAATCCTGAAAACTATAGACCCATTTCCATAATCAATTTAGATATGAAAATCCTAGCAATGGTCCTAGCTAATAGACTGAAAGCGGTCATCTCTTATATTATCTCACCCGAACAATCGGGGTTTATTCCGGGAAGGCAAACTAATGACCAAACATTACTACTGGAAACTATGATACAACATTCCAATCTTAGCAAGCACCCTATATATGCCTTAGCGGTGGACGCATCCAAGGCTTTTGATCGCTTAAGTACAAAATTCTTATTTCTTACCCTACCTTTCTTCAACATCCCGATCTCATTTATAGACAAAATAAAAACCCTTTATTCTGCAACTTACACTACGCTTCAAATAAATAATCTACTCTCCAACAGGATCAAAATTGTCAACGGGGTCAGACAGGGTTGCCCACTTTCCCCACTTCTATTTAACCTATATATGGAACCACTATTCATGCTTATCAAACAATCTACTTTTCATCATCCCCCTAGTATTTATAATTCGAAGATTTCTTTTTCAGCATACGCAGATGATTTAAATATTTATTTCACCCTCCCCGGCTCTGACCTAATCAAAATATTATCTTCCATTAAAATGTTTTCTAACCTCGCAAATTATAAACTTAATAAAGATAAATCCTTAATATTTCCCTTGAATACCCACTCTATGTTGCCTAATACATTTTCAGAATCAGAGCTCAAAATGAAAGAACAACTGCATTATCTAGGTATTCACTTCTCACAGGGTAACCAAAACTACTATCAGGATAATGTTGTCCGATACTGGAATAATATCCAAAACGATATTGATAGATGGTCAAAACTCAAGCTCCCTTTTTTGGCCAGAACCACGGTGATTAAGATGAATATCCTTCCTAGACTTCTTTATCTGTTTCATGCAACCACCTGCATTCTACATAACAACTTCTTCAAAAGGATTATATCGTCCATCTCGAAATTTATTTGGGCTCCTAAATTGGTTAGAATTAGCTATTCAAAACTCATTTACCCGAAGGAGAGGGGTGGGGTGGGTCTTCCTGACTTCAAAACCTACTATCAGATAATAAATAGTAGTAGAATATTTAAGATTGCGTATTATCAGAGAGATAATTCTGTGTGGGCCCCGACATGGGTGATTTTAGGTAATAGTTTTGTCAAAACATTAAAAATTAACCCCGCAGCACTCCCATTTTTAAATGAATCAAATTTAGGTTTATTAAAGCGTTCTAAAAGCATATTATTTAGCATAAATCCCTCCAGGCTCTCTTCAATTCTCTGAACCTGTCCCACTCATTCATAACTCTTCAACCACTTCATCTGAATCCCAACCTTAAATTAAATGGAATTATGCTTAATTTGGATCAATACCCTCTCCTTTTGAATACTTCTATAGCCGATCTGTTCCCCTTTAGGCATCAGAATATCACTAACCTGAGAACTAAGCTGAACTTACCTAAAAAATACCTGAGTATTTTACGACAAATTAGAGAGCTGATACAAAAAGTATTTAGACCACCCCCTGGCATCAGAAAATGATATCTTAACATGTAAAATGATAAAGAAACTCCTTCTCACTGGGAAAAAAATGACCGCAAATTCCTACAAGGTCATTATTTCACTCAGAGATCAGAATGCTCTCTGTATTTCGAAGTTTTGGACAAAGGTTAACCCTGCTATTAACAAAAATCAGATCTCAAAAGCTATACATTTAAGCTCTAAATCTATTCCTTTCAAAAGGATGAAATACACTCATCTAATGATCTTGAATAATGCATATTTCACCCCGGACGTCCTTAGTAGAATGTTCCTAAATCAGTCCCCCAAATGTTGCTACTGCTCGAGTCAAACGGATGACATCCTCCATTTGTTCTGGAGTTGCAAGTGCTCCTACAAACTTTGGTGTGCCTTGAGAGTGATTCTTGAGAAAATTGGCTATGAAAAATCCACCCTCTCATGGGAATTCACTATCCTCCATATCCTACCTCCTGGCATATCTGAGAGGAAATGTAAGGTTTTAATTCCTATCTTTATGTTAATCAAATATTACATTTCCTTAAATTGGAAGAATAGACACTCCCTCTCTTGGGAGGGGTTCAAATTAACAGCTATTAAATACCTCAAGGCACACAAATTTCTGTTCCACAATATTAAGAGCAAACCAGTTATTAAGGAATTTTGGGGAATATTATCTGACCATATTCTTAATTGAATATTGATCTTATGGGAATTTCAATTACTTTCTTCACACTATACTGGACCCATTCAAGAAGCTTTGGGCATTGTATGATTTGTATATAGTTTTGATTTGATGTATTTGTTTTTGATGTCTTAGGTTTTATGCCTGTTGTAACTGTTTATTTTTTGTATGTTTAACATTTTTTGTGAAAATTTACAATAAAGAGAATTTAAAAAAAAAAGAAAAATAAAAAAAAACATAGGAAGAAAAAGAATTTTATACTATGTGACAGAAATGTATCATAGGGCCTTGCGTAGGGTCCCTACAATGGTGCATTGCTGCTGTTGCTAAAGTCATAGGGCTATAAAGCGTGTAGTTTCCAGGCTGTCAGCATGGATAAGTATGTAAATGAGGTGGAGTTATTGAAAAGCAGAAAGGTGTACTCATGTCCACATATCCCCCTTGTATAAGGTTTTACACCATGTTGATGATTACATAGGATGTAGTTGACATCAGGGGGTGTGTTCTCTCACTACTAAGCTCTTTTAAGCTTACATGTACGTGTTCAAGCAGTGCACCACCTGGCCGAGCATGTTCTCAAAACCAAATGTATTCAATTAAAAATTTGACATTTGTTTAAGCTATGCTGCATGACACGGTGCTATGAGCAGCATTGCACACTAAAATAAGGCCATTAAATGCTGTTAATTATATTGTAGGCAGGTGGAATGCATCCTAGTTAGTCAATCACATGTTCTGCACCTACAGCAGAGCTGTATAAAGTATGTATACACCCTATATTCTGATTTTCTCCCCAATACTATGGACCATTGGAGTAGAGACTTCAGAATTTTAACTGAGCTAATGCAAGACTGCTACATCTGTATGTGCTATATGCTGCTGACAATAGGCCTAGGCAGAGAAGGAGAAAAGTGTTCAGGCCCAGGGTAACCTTCCAGGGGCTACATGAGGTGGAGATTGTAGAGCACTATAGGGTGGACAGGGACATACTACAAGAACTCACTGAGTTCTACCACCCTCAACTCAGACCCAGAGCGAACAAAGGGGAACCCATCCCAGTGGAAGCATAGGTATGTGTAGCCCTTAGGATACTAGCTACAGGTACTTTCTAAAGACCAACTGGGGACATGATGGGGGTCTCACAGGCATCTGCATCCAGGGTACTCCACCAGTTCCTAGATGCCATGCTACCCCAGGCCAGTGAGCACATATAATTTTTCCTCACAGCTGAGGTGATGGCCAACAATATGCAACACTTCTACCATGTAGCTCTCTACCCTGATGCCATATATTGCACTCATGTAAACATCAAGGCACCACCTGTTGAGGAGAGTAGAATCTATATCAGCTGGAAGGGATACCACTCCATCAAATGCCAGGTCATGTGCAATGCCCAGGGGATTATTCTGAATGTATGTGCTGGCAGCCATGGCTGTTATTACAACTCCCATATCTGGCATGCATCACAGCTGTACCAGATGTTTGCTAGGGGGGATATCCCACATGGCCTTTTACTGAGGTTTCTGGCTAGGTCCTGGAACCATGGATGATGACAACCATCAGAAAAGCACAGACACCCACTGAAGAAGGCCATAATGAAGCACACGCACAAACTAGGAACATCATAGAGCATATGTTTGAGCTTCTGAAGTCATAGCTCTGGTGTCTCAATATATCTGGTGGAGACCTACGGTACTCTCCAGCCACATGTGCACATATGTTCACAGTATGTGTTATGCTACACAATCTGATCCTGCAGAAACAGCTGCAGCAGGATCAGCTAAGGGAAGGGATACACAGCCCCCCACCACTGTCTAAGTCACCACAGCCACAGTCATAGGAAGACTCGAAGGATGAACCCCCTGCTGATGTCCCTGTAGGCAGACATAGGTGTGACCAGTACACCCTGGCTTTGGCTAAGAGACAATGCATAGCACATGCACTGACAACCTAGGGACCTAGGGACTGACATCTTACTCCTACTCACATACACATACTAAAATTGATACCAGGCAACCCACACAACCTGTACCTATCCAAGTATTGGCTGTGTACTGCTTGTATCAGACAGAGTCAGCCCTGAACTACAGTTCCGTCAACTGCTGCATGCGTAAGGTAAGTCTCTAACCTACACAGTACTTGTAAGGATTAGTATGATATGGTATTGTATGTATGGATCTGTTACATTTATGCAAGTAAATATTGTGGGCTTTGGAAAGAAGTAACATCCACATGGGACTACAGACACCCAGTCCTCTATCACGTGTCCTTTAATATTTACTAGCCCTCATGCCGGAATATTCACTACATCAGTCAAGGGTGATGTTAAACAGCAGAGTTACTTGATATTAGGACTACTGTGTATCCCAGCAGAACATACAGAGCTGTTCATCCACCCCCAACACAGCAGTGTTCCCATATAACTGCTTTAACAGTGACTTATCAATGGTATATCAGCAGTCCAGGCAATCTCAGGGCAGTAACATCAGTAACATAGAAATTGATCATACATTGAACATCTCACTTAATGCAGGAATAACAACGTACATATTTATGCTGTTCGACTCCTCTCTATCTGGCAACTTGTGTGGCTCAGTGGACTAGGGAAGTTAGTTTGGGTGATGGTGCTGA